>NC_091384.1:12150153-12370153 GCF_038502225.1 Cherax quadricarinatus | reverse complement strand
TTAGGAAACCTATGACCTTACATAAGGAAACCTATGACCTTACTTAAGGAAACCTATGACCTTACTTAAGGAAACCTCTGATCTTACTTTAGGAAACCTATAACCTTACTTTAGGAAACCTATGACCTTACTTTAGGAAACCTATGACCTTACTTTAGGAAACCTATGACCTTACTTAAGGAAACCTATGACCTTACTTAAGGAAACCTCTGATCTTACTTTAGGAAACCTATGACTTTACTTTAGGAAACCTATGACCTTACTTTAGGAAACCTATGACCTTACTTTAGGAAACCTATGACCTTACTTTAGGAAACCTATGACCTTACTTTAGGAAACCTATGACCTTACTTAAGGAAACCTATGGCCTTACTTAAGGAAACCTCTGATCTAACTTTAGGAAACCTATGACCTTACTTTAGGAAACCTATGACCTTACTTTAGGAAACCTATGACCTTACTTTAGGAAACCTATGACCTTACTTTAGGAAACCTATGACCTTACTTAAGGAAACCTCTGATCTTACTTTAGGAAACCTATGACCTTACTTAAGGAAACCTATGACCTTACTTAAGGAAACCTCTGATCTTACTTTAGGAAACCTATGACCTTACTTAAGGAAACCTATGACCTTACTTAAGGAAGTCTCTGATCTTACTTTAGGAAACCTATGACCTTACTTAAGGAAACCTATGACCTTACTTTAGGAAACCTATGACCTTACTTTAGGAAACCTATGACCTTACTTAAGGAAACCTATGACCTTACTTAAGGAAACCTCTGATCTTACTTTAGGAAACCTATGACCTTACTTAAGGAAACCTATGACCTTACTTAAGGAAGCCTCTGATCTTACTTTAGGAAACCTATGACCTTACTTAAGGAAACCTATGACCTTACTTTAGGAAACCTATGACCTTACTTTAGGAAACCTATGACCTTACTTTAGGAAACCTATGACCTTACTTTAGGAAACCTATGACCTTACTTTAGGAAACCTATGACCTTACATAAGGAAACCTATGACCTTACTTAAGGAAACCTATGACCTTACTTAAGGAAACCTCTGATCTCACTTTAGGAAACCTATAACCTTACTTTAGGAAACCTATGACCTTACTTTAGGAAACCTATGACCTTACTTTAGGAAACCTATGACCTTACTTAAGGAAACCTATGACCTTACTTTAGGAAACCTATGACCTTACTTTAGGAAACCTATGACCTTACTTAAGGAAACCTATGACCTTACTTAAGGAAACCTCTGATCTTACTTTAGGAAACCTATGACCTTACTTTAGGAAACCTATGACCTTACTTTAGGAAACCTATGACCTTACTTAAGGAAACCTCTGATCTTACTTTAGGAAACCTATGACCTTACTTAAGGAAACCTCTGATCTTACTTTAGGAAACCTATGACCTTACTTAAGGAAACCTCTGATCTTACTTTAGGAAACCTTTGACCTTACTTAAGGAAACCTCTGATCTTACTTTAGGAAACCTATGACCTTCCCCATTCTCTTCCAGTCTATTTTTGCTGTGAACTCCTTCTTCAACTTTATTGTCATTTATCTGTAGTTTAATGCTGCCTGTTTGTCTTTTTTCTTAAAAACCGCGACAACATTTCCTGTGTTTCACACATCAGGTAGTTGCGCTGTTTCGATAAATTTGTTTCAAGATTGTTGAAGGCGGCACATACAGTGATTTTGCTCTCTCTCTCTCAGGACCCACAGAGAGATGTTGTCTGGGTTCATCGACTTCGAGGTATCTAGTTCCCATAGCGGTTTCTTCACGTCCTCCTTGGTTGTGTGCAGTGTGTCCAGCACTAGCTGGTGTACCCTACTGCCTCGGTTTGCCGGAAGTTTTTTGGTCTCCACCGACAATACCTCCCTAAATCTTGTGTTGAGCTCCTTACTATTCCCTGGTCATTTTTGTGAGCTCTCCATTCTTTTTCAGCCTAATTACATGGTCATAAACTGTTGACTGATTTGGCTGTATAGCAACTTTGGGTCAGATTTGATTTTCCAAGCTATGTCATTCTCATATTGCTGCTGGTCCTCCTGCCTTATTACGCATTTTTGTTTCTGGCTCTTCCGCTCATCTCCTTGTTTGCCTGAGTCCTTTGTCTTCTTTATTTTTTCCATTCTCTAGCACACTTGGCTTTGGCCACTATGCACCTTCGGGTGAATCATGAGCTCATTCTGGTCTTCCAGTTGGCTCTGATGCCACTGGGTATGAGCTCCTCTGACTACCTGCACTTTGAGGCCACGTGTTCCATCATTTCGTTTACTGTCTCTCCCTCTAGTTCTCTTCCCCATTGCACCTTTTACAGGAACTGAGACATATCTGTGTTAGACCCTTTTCTGAAGTTTGCCTTCTTCCCTCCTCGTGCTGCTTCACTCTTTACTGATAACTACAAAGTATTCGAAAATCAGGGCCACAGAATAACCAACGCCGAGGGACCTTTCGTATGTAATAACCCAACATCATCCTCTCCTGTCTCTCTCTGGTTGTGTCCCATTGCTGTCATCTCACTCTTGTCTTCCTCTCTAGCTGTCTAATGGTGGATTTTGTGTATGTATGTATATGTGCACTCACCTAGTTGTAAGTTGCAGGGGTCGATTCACAGCTCCTGGCTGTGTGTGTGTGTCTCTGTGTTTCTGTGGTATTTCATTATTCGGCTGTGTTCGTATGTGTGTCTTTCTTGTTATATAAATGATTATAACTAACTACATATTAAAAAATGCTTCTTTGAATTATTAACAATTTAAGTCAATGATAATATTGCAGGTCTCAACATGTTTCCCATCAAGTGGATAAAATCAGCATCTGTACCGTCATGTTTGTCCACCACCTGTTGACGACCCACCTGTTGACCACCCACCTGTTGACCACCCACCTGTTGACCACCCACCTGCATAATACCACCTGCTGACGACCCACCTGCATAATACCACCTGTTGACCACCCATCTGCATAATACCACATGTTGACGACCCACCTGCCTAAAACCACCTGTTAACCACCCATCTGTCTTGCAACTGTTCAAAAGCTCTCTGTTTACTCTGTTTCTCAGTAGAAATATTACAGTAATGAAAGAGAGCAAAATAGGCAAATTATATTAACTAAGAAAAAAAGAAGATAAACCAGAAAATGAAATTTGCTCAGAAAAGACGTACGAAGATGAAAATAGAAAATTAAAGATCACTTAACAAAAGTGTAAAAGTATTTAGTAAAAGCAACATCTCGAGGAATAACTGATATAAAAAAAAACCACTGATATCAACAGTAGCGAGAACATACGGTATTAACAGAAACAGAAGCTACGTTAACAATTATTATCAACAGTTATGAACAATAAGGTGAACTTAAGATATAGCAACAGTTATTACCAATAACAGAAAGAAGATAAAAACAGCAGCTATCAGCAGCTATCAGCAGCTATCAGCACCAGCATCTTATAGCATCACGCTCTTCACAGTTCGTAAACAAATACTTCACAACTTTTGCTCCAGCTGCTGTACATCTATATTTTATCTCTAATAATTAATTCCATGATCACATCTCTTCTAAATTAAATTAATTTTCTCAGTCTTTCAATAAATTGGCTTTTAGTGGTTTCGTATTTTATTTACATAAACCTTAATTATTGCAACATGAATATAGTTGGGTTTATGTTGATTTAAAGTTTACAAGTGGTTTATCTATATGTAAACATCCACATAAACTATTCTAGTTATACCTTAATATGAAATAATTGGAACATTATAAAAAAAAAGAGGAAAAGAAATGAGGGAGAAAATAGGCATCGATTTCCTAACGACAGTAGTCAAAGGAGAACGAAATGAAACGGAGGAAGAAGGGGATAGGAAGAGGAATAAGAGGAAATATTATATCTGAAGCTTAAAATTAAAACAGATATTGGAATACTCATAGCATACCAGACTGAAGTTGATGGTATAAACTTGTAGAAAACTGGTGAAGACCGAGAAGAACATCGGGGAATAAAAGACAAAGGTAGAAAGATAAAGTTCACTGATTATATACGTCCTTCAAGAGAGTATACGGGATAGATAGTTATCTACATTCTTCAAGAGAGAGAGTAAACGGGATGGATAATTATCAACAGAGGTACTCCATTAATATGGATTGATAAGGTATTATTACAAAAAAGTTACAAATTAAGTAATACATTGATTAATTAATAGCAGAAGCAGTAATTTAGATGAGAGGTCATGATCACCACCTCCATAATTAATAGCAGAAGTAATAATTTAGAAGATGAGAAGTCATGATCACCACCTCCATAATTAATAGCAGAAGTAATAATTTAGAAGATGAGAAGTCATGATCACCACCTCCATAATTAATAGCAGAAGTAATAATTTAGAAGATGAGAAGTCATGATCACCACCTCCATAATTAATAGCAGAAGTAATAATTTAGAAGATGAGAAGTCATGATCACCACCTCCACAATTAATAGCAGAAGTAATAATTTAGAAGATGAGAAGTCATGATCACCACCTCCACAATTAATAGCAGAAGTAATAATTTAGAAGATGAGAAGTCATGATCACCACCTCCACAATTAATAGCAGAAGTAATAATTTAGAAGATGAGAAGTCATGATCACCACCTCCATAATTAATAGCAGAAGTAATAATTTAGAAGATGAGAAGTCATGATCACCACCTCCATAATTAATAGCAGAAGTAATAATTTAGAAGATGAGAAGTCATGATCACCACCTCCATAATTAATAGCAGAAGTAATAATTTAGAAGATGAGAGGTTATATTCACAACCTCCATAATGCATAAATACTTTGGTTCCAACATTTAATTAAATAACTATATTCTACATATATTCCCGGATTAACTTTAATTACCAATACAAAATTATCATTGATCTAATGTTGTTTCTTGGAATTTTCTAAATATTTTATTTTGGAAGTGTAGACTACTATTTTTATCAGAAATAAATTAAATCAATCATCAATTCATACTGAGAGTTTATTAGCAAAATGACAGTCACTAATGTGGGAATTTATTGAGTTGAAAAAAATCCCACGGTGCCATTGTAACAAGCAGAAGAGGCCTTTATAATCCACAGTGCCATTGTAACAAGCACAAGAGGCCTTTATAATCCACCGTGCCATTGTAACAAGCAGAAGAGGCCTTTATAATCCACCGTGCCATTGTAACAAGCAGTAGAGGCCTTTATAATCCACAGTGCCATTGTAACAAGCAGTAGAGGCCTTTATAATCCACAGTGCCATTGTAACAAGCAGTAGAAGCCTCTATAATCCACAGTGCAATTGTAACAAGCAGCAGAGGCCTTTATAATCCACAGTGCCATTGTAACAAGCAGTAGAGGCCTTTAGAATCCACAGTACCATTGTAACAAGCAGTAGAGGCCTTTATAATCCACAGTACCATTGTAACAAGCATTAGAGGCCTTTAGAATCCACAGTACTATTGTAACAAGCAGTAGAGGCCTTTATTATCCACAGTACCATTGTAACAAGCAGTAGAGACCTTTATAATCCACAGTACCATTGTAACAAGCAACAGAGGCCTTTATAATCCACAGTACCATTGTAACAAGCAGCAGAGGCCTTTATAATCCAGTTTTTACTTCTGAAAGTGTTTCAGAAGCCACTTGCGAGACTGAGACGATAGGAGTCTTGGGGACGGTGTCAACAGTCCTTCCTAGAAACAACCTTTCACAAGGAGGCACACATTACAAACATTTTCATAACTTTATACACACCAGCTGGTGGCTAAATCTGTCGCTTCAGACGGCGAGTGTTTGGGTTCGATTCCCAGCGAGGGTAGAAACATTGGGCATGTTTCCTTACGCCGGTTGTCTATGGTAGGTAAGTCACATAGGTAACAGTTAGGCAACTTTATTCCGAAACGTTTCGCCTACACAGTAGGCTTCTTCTGCACCTCTCCTTCCGACAGTATTTAAGTCTCCGCACTGTCGCTTGATCTTCAGATAGTTCCTGACTATGGAACTGAACTTCTCCAGGCTGAGGGACTGACAACCTCAAATCTACGACTTCAAGGGTGATGGACTGATTACATCGTCTTCACATCGCTACTGTTCCTGCCTACTTTCTGTACTCGACTGAAGAAGCCTACTGTGTAGGCGAAACGTTTCGGAATAAAGTTACCTAACTATTGCCTATGTGTCTTACCTACCAACCTGTCGGTATTGTATTCCATTTTGATATTCACCGGTTGTCTATGTTCACCCATCAGTAAAATGGGTACCTGGGTGTTATTGGACTGGTGTGGGTCACATCCTGGGTGTTAGTGGACTGGTGTGGGTCGCATCCTGGGAGAAAACTGACCTAATTTGCGGGAAATGCTCTGCATAACAAGGGAATTTCTGTATAGCAGTATGTCATTGATGTCTGCTATGATCTGTATACCTTGTACATGTAGTGAATAAAAATATTAATTTTCTTATGTATGTTTTACGTTGTTAGTGTGTCATAATTCATACCCAAGTGCCCTGCAACGTGTGGGTCAACAAATGAGAAACTGTACATAGGAAGAGATCCTGTAGATGACAGTAGAGAATCTATTGATTCAACAAGTGCGAATAGAAGCAACTACCTTGTAAAAGCGTCTCACTATTTACTCTCCTTTCATCTTGTCGAGACGTAAATTTGTGTATGGTAGCTCACTGTAGGTGTGCTATTTGACTGCTAACAAACAGATGTGGCATAAGTTCCAATTTCTAGGCTAAATTCACTTATAATAAGATGCACAGATCAGAACTGCCTCTTCGCCAGGACGTTTTCTTTGAGCACTTGAGACCAACCTCAAGTTCTGCCGAAATCTACGTTTTCTAAATTCACATAATTATCCCCAGTACATAGCTGTTATTTAATTAAAAGTGTCTAATTTTGTACACAACTCCTAAATATAAGTTAAAGGATTTATAATAATCTTATGACTGAACTAGATTGGATTTATCCAGGTGATTAATAGGATTGGATGCAGCACATAATAGAGAAATTAATCACATATTATTTGCAATAAATTAAAAGTTTGCCTAATTATATGTAGACAGCCTGTACTGTCAGAACACACAGCCTAGCCGTCTGCTCTGACTAGTTCATATTTCGCGGCATTTAGGTGCTGCCCTCTGTAGGCTCACCCAGGTCAGTGGGAGGCTCAGCCCAGCCGCTCTCACTCCTAGGCCTACCGACTTGACAGACACAAGTGCTCCCCCTCCACGGACTGGCTTGCGGTCACTCCCTCACACTGCCCGTTGTGTACTCACTCCTACCCAATTAAAGCCAAACTAGTCCACGGCCGTATCATTGCTACCTACACTACCTTCATCGGCACTAAACCGCTGTTCAGCAGTAAGAATAGCAATAACAGTGGTGACAGCGGAGTCAACGGCATCGTGAGCCTACTCAGGGTGGAGGGGTGGATGCCAGTCAACACCATCGGTCGACGCCAGTCAACATCATCCGTCGTCATCCAACGCACCTGCTGGCCTAAAGAGTTATCTGGTACTCCCAGCGTCTTGACGGGACCTGAGATAGATCTTTGTCCTAGATTTTTCCGACAAAATCAGGACATAGGCGTCACGGCGTCATCTCCAGCCTTAGCAGTCATGTGTTCACCTCATCACCCTCTCTACAGCCCTTCAACACTCTCCAGCACCATTCTCCTGCCTCCTACAGCGTCCCTACGCCCTTCTCAGCTACAAGAAGTAGAGGTGAGGTCGTTTAGTGTGTTGGCTTCGTGTGGCTCCACGCGTGACCACGAGGCAGCTCTGGGGTTGGTTTATACCCTAATCAGCATGTAAACACACCAGCCTCCTCTACAGCCTTCTCTGCTACGCAACGACGTCCATCTCGCCGTCCATGTGTGTTGTGTTCTTCCCAGTTTCCTCCAAGAAGTTCTACCTGGCTTAACCACATGGGAACCTAGTTGGCTTAGCCCCTAAGCCAGCTCAGTTCAGCGTCTATAGTAGCTCGTGACTCATCATAGTGTCTACAACTACTCAGCGTCTACGTATCTCCAGCCAGTGCAGTTTTTTTTTGTGTTGCCCAGTTTAATTTTTTTTTTCTTTCCCTTGCTGTTACATTCCCAGTTCATCACCAGTTCTGTTTTCCCCAGTGTTTTGTTACAGTAAAACTTACTCATCCCAGTTCAAAGTTTCACTTAAGCTTGTTTTTAGCAGTAAATGTTTTGTTCTCCGTGTGCTGAAGCCGCAGTCAGTCAGCGCGCCCAGACACGCTTGCCAGTGTAAACAAACCACTCACAGCTGTGGCTCACGCTGAGTTAGCCATGTCTCTCTCTTATCTTATACCTCCACAGAGTAACCCCGGTCTTCCTGTTCTTCCCAAGTCCATTCTGATAATTTTTCCTACGACATTGAAGCCCCATAGCAGTATACAAATGCTATGAGGCGTGTAGTGTTACTAGAGCATCACTGAAAGTTTCTGGACCTGCAGCACCCGTACCTTCGTCTATCTCCTGCACTCAAAGTTAAGTAAAGAGTGACTTACTTAGCATTTCCTAATATTTTGTGACATTATTTAACTGTCCTGCACCAATACAGTTACAGTTACTGAAGCCATACTTCAGTAAATTGTTCAGTTTGTCATCAGTGCACATTTTGCCACTTACCTACAGCTTCTTAAATTTTGTACATTTATTTGGCACTCCTACATTTTTAAATTCCAGTATTTTATTCTGCTTCTTGCACCTCAGTTCTTGATTTAAATTGTTCAGTGTTAACCATTTATACAATTTACCTCTCACACACAGTTTGCTAGTAATTTCTGTGTGCAGTTAATTTTGTTAGTTGCACCTGCAAGTTAGTCACAGATTGTTGACACCCCTCACTGTTTTGTTTGTTAGTTTTTCTTTCTTATAATAAGTATAATCTTCAAGTACTTAAGTATTAGTTTATTCTACCTGCAGTGAAACAATCTGTGCCTAGCCCATTACACTTTTCTCCTGTTTTCCCATTTATTTGCTCTACATATATTCTATGTTTTATCTGTGAATATCGCAAAGTCCTGGAGGTGCTCAGAGTAACCGTTAACCCAAGTTGTACTACATGGGATGAGGCTATCCCAGATGTTCAGTGTACATTAAATTCCTCCCTCAACAGCTCGATCGGTGAGACACCTCATTTTGCTTTGTATGGCTATGACAAGCGCTTACCATATGAAATTCTGTTTGCTCCACCTAGACCTACTTACGATACTGATAACCCCAGTGTAGTAAAGATGAGGACAACGCAGCTTGTCTTCCAGCGGGTACGAGAGAACCTTATGAAAGCTACTGATAGGTTCACATCTGAGCGCAATGCCCGCGCCAAGGAAAGCAAAGTGGAACCAGGTTGCAAAGTTATGTTGCTCAACCCAGTGCAGACCTCAGGTATGCACAAACTTGTCCCAAAGTTTGTGGGTCCTTACCGTGTCCTACGACAGCTCCGTGGCAATAAGTTCGAGGTGAGGGAGATTGCTACGGGAACTATCAAGGAAGCCCACCTTGATCACATGAAGTATGTGGACCATATGCAGGCTGAAGCAGAGCTGGAGTCGCGTGCGTTGCAATGCCACAATCAGACCAATGCTAGGGACAACCTGTCTATCCCTTCTCCCACTACTACTGTTATGGAAGACGGCCCAGTAAGGCTCCATACTTATGGCCTGCGACCCAGGACAACAGTACATTTCTGTGACATTGACGTACCTACTGACTTGTCTGACTCCTACGCTAGTTATGCTAAGTGTTTGCTTGCAGAAATGGGTATAAATGCACACACATTGTATAGCTAGTCGATAATGGAGTCAGGGTGGACATCATGTAATTATGTAAATACTTTTAGAAGGGTACCCAGAGTGTAATGAATTCCATGGGTATAGTATTATTGTAGGTATGTGCACCCAGTGTTTTTATATAAAAAAAAAGGAGCCTGTATTACGGTCAGGGCAGTGCTGCCCTCTGAGTCACATGTCACACCTTAGGAAATGCTACTGTCAGTCATTGTTTGCAGATGTGAGGGTGCAACAACGTTCGTAGACGAGTGGTCAACTGATGTTCAGCCCTGCGGACAACCTGTATATAGAAGATTTTAGTTCCAGTGTTGACGTCTCTGGACTCTCTCCTCGATGAAACAGCGCGGGCAAACCAGTTTTCTCTTCCCCTGGTTGGGAGAGTTTTTTTTTTGCCTGTTGCATTTTTATGTCCATTTTTGATTTACCAGTGAGCGAAAGCCAGTCCCTCTCTGGGGTAGCTAGTGTACGTAATTCCTTTATACCTACGGGTCCACCAGTATTGTCACGTCGGGACGACGCGAGGTGCGTGGCTGAGCAAATGTAGACAGCCTGTACTGTCAGAACACAGCCTAGCCGTCTGCTCTGACTAGTTCATATTTCGCGGCATTTAGGTGCTGCCCTCTGTAGGCTCACCCAGGTCAGTGGGAGGCACAGCCCAGCTGCTCTCACTCCTAGGCCGACCGACTTGACAGACACAAGTGCTCCCCCTCCATGGACTGGCTTGCGGTCACTCCCTCACACTGCCTGTTGTGTACTCACTCCTACCCAATTAAAGCCAAACTAGTCCACGGCCGTATCATTGCTACCTACGCTACCTTCATCGGCACTAAACCGCTGTTCAGCAGTAAGAATAGCAATAACATATTTATTCTTCTTCTTCAACAAACCGGCTGTATCTCACCGAGGCAGGGTGACCCAAAAAGAAAAACAAACGATTCTCGTTTTTAACTTTAGTAATGTATACAGGAGAAGGGGTTACTAGCCCCTTGGTCCCAGCATTTTAGTCGCCTCTTACGACATGCATGACTTACGGAGGAAGAATTCTGTTCCACTTCCCCATGGAGATAAGTGGAAATAAGCAAGAACAATAACTAGTAAGAAAATAGAAGAAAACCAAAAAGGGTAAGTTGAAGTAGCAAGACGTACCTGAAATCTTGCATGTTTATGAGACAAAAATAAGACACCAGCAATCCTACCATATTTATTATATTCACGAAATTCGTTTAATATGCATGAGTCGCATAAAACCAAAACACTGAGGATGATAAAGAGTAAATAAAATAATGACAAAGATCGCACGAGCTATTAAGGAAAGCTAAAATTAGCGTAATAAATCCTTTTCAGTCAAAATAGTCAAAGAGATAAACTATTAGCTAATTGTTCTATTTCACATTCTATTCACTTCTTTTCTTAGTTAATTCACTTATCTCTTCATAGTAAATTACAGCTTCCATATAAATATTAAAATGCCCCAAATTTTTAAGTCACGATGCTTGAGGTCGAAGACCTCGACTTCGATGACTCCCTCCAGCTCAAGCAGCTGTCTTCTTCAGAGGTCCCTCATCTACCACATGATTCCAGACACCTCCACCTCAAGCAGCTGTCTTCTTCAGAGGTCCCTCATCTACCACATGATTCCAGACACCTCCAATTCATGCAGCTGTCTTCTTCAGAGGTCCCTCATCTACCACATTATTCCAGACACCTTCAGTTCAAGCAGGTGCTTTCTTCAGAGGTCCCTCATCTACCACATGATTTCAGACACCTCCAGCTCAAGCAGCTGCTTTCTTCAGAGGTCCCTCATCTACCACATGATTTCGGACACCTCCAGCTCAAGCAGCTGCTTTCTTCAGAGGTCCCTCATCTACCACATGATCTCAGACACCTCCAGCTCAAGCAGCTGCTTTCTTCAGAGGTCCCTCATCTACCACATGATTTCAGACACCTTCAGCTCAAGCAGCTGCTTTCTTCAGAGGTCCCTCATCTACCACATTATTCCAGACACCTCCAGTTCAAGCAGCTGTCTTCTTCAGAGGTCCCTCATCTACCACATTATTCCAGACACCTCCAACTCAAGCAGCTGTCTTCTTCAGAGGTCCCTCATCTACCACATTATTCCAGACACCTCCAGTTCAAGCAGCTGTCTTCTTCAGAGGTCCCTCATCTACCACATTATTCCAGACACCTCCAACTCAAGCAGCTGTCTTCTTCAGAGGTCCCTCATCTACCACATTATTCCAGACACCTCCAACTCAAGCAGCTGTCTTCTTCAGAGGTCCCTCATCTACCACATTATTCCAGACACCTCCAACTCAAGCAGCTGTCTTCTTCAGAGGTCCCTCATCTACCACATTATTCCAGACACCTCCAACTCAAGCAGCTGTCTTCTTCAGAGGTCCCTCATCTACCACATTATTCCAGACACCTCCAACTCAAGCAGCTGTCTTCTTCAGAGGTCCCTCATCTACCACATTATTCCAGACACCTCCAGTTCAAGTAGCAGTCTTCTTCAGAGGTCCCTCATCTACCACATTATTCCAGACACCTCCAGTTCAAGCAGCTGTCTTCTTCAGAGGTCCCTCATCTACCACATTATTCCAGACACCTCCAGTTCAAGTAGCCGTCTTCTTCAGAGGTCCCTCATCTACCACATTATTCCAGACACCTCCAGTTCAAGTAGCTGTCTTCTTCAGAGGTCCCTCATCTACCACATTATTCCAGACACCTCCAACTCAAGCAGCTGTCTTCTTCAGAGGTCCCTCATCTACCACATTATTCCAGACACCTCCACCTCAAGCAGCTGTCTTCTTCAGAGGTCCCTCATCTACCACATTATTCCAGACACCTCCAACTCAAGCAGCTGTCGTCTTCAGAGGTCCCTCATCTACCACATTATTCCAGACACCTCCAGTTCAAGCAGCCGTCTTCTTCAGAGGTCCCTCATCTACCACATTATTCCAGACACCTCTAGTTCAAGCAGCCGTCTTCTTCAGAGGTCCCTCATCTACCACATTATTCCAGACACCTCCAGCTCAAGCAACTGTCGTCTTCAGAGGTCCCTCATCTACCACATTATTCCAGACACCTCCAACTCAAGCAGCTGTCGTCTTCAGAGGTCCCTCATCTACCACATTATTCCAGACACCTCCAACTCAAGCAGCTGTCGTCTTCAGAGGTCCCTCATCTACCACATTATTCCAGACACCTCCAACTCAAGCAGCTGTCGTCTTCAGAGGTCCCTCATCTACCACATTATTCCAGACACCTCCAACTCAAGCAGCTGTCGTCTTCAGAGGTCCCTCATCTACCACATTATTCCAGACACCTCCAACTCAAGCAGCTGTCGTCTTCAGAGGTCCCTCATCTACCACATTATTCCAGACACCTCCAACTCAAGCAGCTGTCGTCTTCAGAGGTCCCTCATCTACCACATTATTCCAGACACCTCCAACTCAAGCAGCTGTCGTCTTCAGAGGTCCCTCATCTACCACATTATTCCAGACACCTCCAACTCAAGCAGCTGTCTTCTTCAGAGGTCCCTCATCTACCACATTATTCCAGACACCTCCAACTCAAGCAGCTGTCGTCTTCAGAGGTCCCTCATCTACCACATTATTCCAGACACCTCCAACTCAAGCAGCTGTCGTCTTCAGAGGTCCCTCATCTACCACATTATTCCAGACACCTCCAGCTCAAGCAGCTGTCGTCTTCAGAGGTCCCTCATCTACCACATTATTCCAGACACCTCCAGCTCAAGTAGCTGTCGTCTTCAGAGGTCCCTCATCTACCACATTATTCCAGACACCTCCAACTCAAGCAGCTGTCTTCTTCAGAGGTCCCTCATCTACCACATTATTCCAGACACCTCCAACTCAAGCAGCTGTCGTCTTCAGAGGTCCCTCATCTACCACATTATTCCAGACACCTCCAACTCAAGCAGCTGTCGTCTTCAGAGGTCCCTCATCTACCACATTATTCCAGACACCTCCAACTCAAGCAGCTGTCTTCTTCAGAGGTCCCTCATCTACCACATTATTCCAGACACCTCCAACTCAAGCAGCTGTCGTCTTCAGAGGTCCCTCATCTACCACATTATTCCAGACACCTCCAACTCAAGCAGCTGTCGTCTTCAGAGGTCCCTCATCTACCACATAATTTCAGACACCTCCAACTCAAGCAGCTGTCGTCTTCAGAGGTCCCTCATCTACCACATAATTTCAGACACCTCCAACTCAAGCAGCTGTCGTCTTCAGAGGTCCCTCATCTACCACATTATTCCAGACACCTCCAACTCAAGCAGCTGTCGTCTTCAGAGGTCCCTCATCTACCACATAATTTCAGACACCTCCAACTCAAGCAGCTGTCGTCTTCAGAGGTCCCTCATCTACCACATAATTTCAGACACCTCCAACTCAAGCAGCTGTCGTCTTCAGAGGTCCCTCATCTACCACATTATTCCAGACACCTCCAACTCAAGCAGCTGTCGTCTTCAGAGGTCCCTCATCTACCACATAATTTCAGACACCTCCAACTCAAGCAGCTGTCGTCTTCAGAGGTCCCTCATCTACCACATAATTTCAGACACCTCCAACTCAAGCAGCTGTCGTCTTCAGAGGTCCCTCATCTACCACATAATTTCAGACACCTCCAACTCAAGCAGCTGTCGTCTTCAGAGGTCCCTCATCTACCACATTATTCCAGACACCTCCAACTCAAGCAGCTGTCGTCTTCAGAGGTCCCTCATCTACCACATAATTTCAGACACCTCCAACTCAAGCAGCTGTCGTCTTCAGAGGTCCCTCATCTACCACATTATTCCAGACACCTCCAACTCAAGCAGCTGTCTTCTTCAGAGGTCCCTCATCTACCACATTATTCCAGACACCTCCAACTCAAGCAGCTGTCGTCTTCAGAGGTCCCTCATCTACAACATAATTTCAGACACCTCCAACTCAAGCAGCTGTCGTCTTCAGAGGTCCCTCATCTACCACATTATTCCAGACACCTCCAACTCAAGCAGCTGTCGTCTTCAGAGGTCCCTCATCTACCACATTATTCCAGACACCTCCAACTCAAGCAGCTGTCTTCTTCAGAGGTCCCTCATCTACCACATTATTCCAGACACCTCCAACTCAAGCAGCTGTCGTCTTCAGAGGTCCCTCATCTACCACATTATTCCAGACACCTCCAGCTCAAGCAGCTGTCGTCTTCAGAGGTCCCTCATCTACCACATTATTCCAGACACCTCCAACTCAAGCAGCTGTCTTCTTCAGAGGTCCCTCATCTACCACATTATTCCAGACACCTCCAACTCAAGCAGCTGTCGTCTTCAGAGGTCCCTCATCTACCACATAATTTCAGACACCTCCAACTCAAGCAGCTGTCGTCTTCAGAGGTCCCTCATCTACCACATTATTCCAGACACCTCCAACTCAAGCAGCTGTCTTCTTCAGAGGTCCCTCATCTACCACATTATTCCAGACACCTCCAACTCAAGCAGCTGTCGTCTTCAGAGGTCCCTCATCTACCACATTATTCCAGACACCTCCAACTCAAGCAGCTGTCTTCTTCAGAGGTCCCTCATCTACCACATTATTCCAGACACCTCCAGCTCAAGTAGCTGTCGTCTTCAGAGGTCCCTCATCTACCACATTATTCCAGACACCTCCAACTCAAGCAGCTGTCTTCTTCAGAGGTCCCTCATCTACCACATAATTTCAGACACGTCCAACTCAAGCAGCTGTCGTCTTCAGAGGTCCCTCATCTACCACATAATTTCAGACACCTCCAACTCAAGCAGCTGTCGTCTTCAGAGGTCCCTCATCTACCACATAATTTCAGACACCTCCAACTCAAGCAGCTGTCGTCTTCAGAGGTCCCTCATCTACCACATTATTCCAGACACCTCCAACTCAAGCAGCTGTCGTCTTCAGAGGTCCCTCATCTACCACATTATTCCAGACACCTCCAACTCAAGCAGCTGTCGTCTTCAGAGGTCCCTCATCTACCACATTATTCCAGACACCTCCAACTCAAGCAGCTGTCTTCTTCAGAGGTCCCTCATCTACCACATTATTCCAGACACCTCCAACTCAAGCAGCTGTCGTCTTCAGAGGTCCCTCATCTACCACATTATTCCAGACACCTCCAACTCAAGCAGCTGTCGTCTTCAGAGGTCCCTCATCTACCACATTATTCCAGACACCTCCAGCTCAAGCAGCTGTCGTCTTCAGAGGTCCCTCATCTACCACATTATTCCAGACACCTCCAGCTCAAGTAGCTGTCGTCTTCAGAGGTCCCTCATCTACCACATTATTCCAGACACCTCCAACTCAAGCAGCTGTCTTCTTCAGAGGTCCCTCATCTACCACATTATTCCAGACACCTCCAACTCAAGCAGCTGTCGTCTTCAGAGGTCCCTCATCTACCACATTATTCCAGACACCTCCAACTCAAGCAGCTGTCGTCTTCAGAGGTCCCTCATCTACCACATTATTCCAGACACCTCCAACTCAAGCAGCTGTCTTCTTCAGAGGTCCCTCATCTACCACATTATTCCAGACACCTCCAACTCAAGCAGCTGTCGTCTTCAGAGGTCCCTCATCTACCACATAATTTCAGACACCTCCAACTCAAGCAGCTGTCGTCTTCAGAGGTCCCTCATCTACCACATAATTTCAGACACCTCCAACTCAAGCAGCTGTCGTCTTCAGAGGTCCCTCATCTACCACATAATTTCAGACACCTCCAACTCAAGCAGCTGTCGTCTTCAGAGGTCCCTCATCTACCACATAATTTCAGACACCTCCAACTCAAGCAGCTGTCGTCTTCAGAGGTCCCTCATCTACCACATAATTTCAGACACCTCCAACTCAAGCAGCTGTCGTCTTCAGAGGTCCCTCATCTACCACATAATTTCAGACACCTCCAACTCAAGCAGCTGTCGTCTTCAGAGGTCCCTCATCTACCACATAATTTCAGACACCTCCAACTCAAGCAGCTGTCGTCTTCAGAGGTCCCTCATCTACCACATAATTTCAGACACCTCCAACTCAAGCAGCTGTCGTCTTCAGAGGTCCCTCATCTACCACATAATTTCAGACACCTCCAACTCAAGCAGCTGTCGTCTTCAGAGGTCCCTCATCTACCACATAATTTCAGACACCTCCAACTCAAGCAGCTGTCGTCTTCAGAGGTCCCTCATCTACCACATAATTTCAGACACCTCCAACTCAAGCAGCTGTCGTCTTCAGAGGTCCCTCATCTACCACATTATTCCAGACACCTCCAACTCAAGCAGCTTTCGTCTTCAGAGGTCCCTCATCTACCACATTATTCCAGACACCTCCAACTCAAGCAGCTGTCGTCTTCAGAGGTCCCTCATCTACCACATTATTCCAGACACCTCCAACTCAAGCAGCTGTCGTCTTCAGAGGTCCCTCATCTACCACATTATTCCAGACACCTCCAACTCAAGCAGCTGTCTTCTTCAGAGGTCCCTCATCTACCACATTATTCCAGACACCTCCAACTCAAGCAGCTGTCGTCTTCAGAGGTCCCTCATCTACCACATTATTCCAGACACCTCCAACTCAAGCAGCTGTCTTCTTCAGAGGTCCCTCATCTACCACATTATTCCAGACACCTCCAACTCAAGCAGCTGTCGTCTTCAGAGGTCCCTCATCTACCACATAATTTCAGACACCTCCAACTCAAGCAGCTGTCGTCTTCAGAGGTCCCTCATCTACCACATTATTCCAGACACCTCCAACTCAAGCAGCTGTCGTCTTCAGAGGTCCCCCACATGACTGACGTTGATTCCACGATATCTTCAGTTTCCTCTTTAAATTAGGTGCTGAAAGAAAATATTTCCATTTTTCGCTAAACTTATCAACCATGTTCAATACAGGATACGGGAATTGTAATTAGAAGATGAAGAGAGGTGTTAGGTAAGACACATATGCAACAGTTAGGTATCTATTTCGAAACGTTTCGCCTACACAGAAGGCTTCTTCAGTCGAGTACAGAAATGTTACATTACAGTGGTTCAAACTCATAATAACAATATATAAATGTTACATTACAGTGGTTCAAACTCATAATAACAATATATAAATGTTACATTACAGTGGTTCAAACTCATAATAACAATATATAAATGTTACATTACAGTGGTTCAAACCCATAATAACAATATATAAATGTTACATTACAGTGGTTCAAACCCATAATAACAATATATAAATGTTACATTACAGTGGTTCAAACTCATAATAATATATAAATGTTACATTACAGTGGTTCAAACCCATAATAACAATATATAAATGTTACATTACAGTGGTTCAAACCCATAATAACAATATATAAATGTTACATTACAGTGGTACAAACCCATAATAACAATATATAAATGTTACATTACAGTGGTACAAACCCATAATAACAATATATAAATGTTACATTACAGTGGTACAAACCCATAATAACAATATATAAATGTTACATTACAGTGGTACAAACCCATAATAACAATATATAAATGTTACATTACAGTGGTTCGAGCCCATAATAACAATATATAAATGAAAACAAAACACAGAACGTAAATCGCAACACAAGGAAGCATATAGTTTAACATGCTGACATAAAACAGATGCTCATGGAAAACTAGAAATGAAACATTATAACAACCCGTATGTAACATCCCTGTGCAAATCGTTACTACAAGAATACAACACACACTACAACCCCCCCGCCCCCTATTCCCAACAGCTGTATCTGCCGTCACCATCATAACCAAGACTATAAAATAACATTAATTAACATGGTTGAAAATATAAACATTCTGAAACACATTTCATACATAACCACATTCCTGCATAACCCAGGAAATACAAAAGCATAAATACATGTATAACATACGTACAAAAACCACAATGAATGCAGCGGTATACATAAACACAACATACCTCTCCAAAAGCGTAATTAAGCCCCTACATAACAATACAGTATAATAAAATAGTCTACAGAAACATACCATCACTTCATAGAAGTACTAATTATTAATAATAATATATAAAAATTAAAATCCAATAAAATCCAAAAAAAAGGAACATAAATCAACAGATCTTAATACAGAATCTTTCTTAAACATGTTTCATACATAGCCACACCCTGCAAGACACAGCCACACCCTGCAAGACACAGCCACACCCCTGCAACACACAGCCACACCCTGCAACACACAGCCACACCCTGCAACACACAGCCACACCCTGCAACACACAGCCACACCCTGCAACACACAGCCACACCCTGCAAGACACAGCCACACCCTGCAACACACAGCCACACCCTGCAACACACAGCCACACCCTGCAACACACAGCCACACCCTGCAACACACAGCCACACCCTGCAAGACACAGCCACACCCCTGCAACACACAGCCACACCCCTGCAACACACAGCCACACCCTGCAAGACACAGCCACACCCTGCAACACACAGCCACACCCTGCAACACACAGCCACACCCTGCAACACACAGCCACACCCTGCAACACACAGCCACACCCTGCAACACACAGCCACACCCTGCAACACACAGCCACACCCTGCAAGACACAGCCACACCCCTGCAACACACAGCCACACCCCTGCAACACACAGCCACACCCTGCAAGACACAGCCACACCCTGCAACACACAGCCACACCCTGCAAGACACAGCCACACCCTGCAACACACAGCCACACCCTGCAAGACACAGCCACACCCTGCAACACACAGCCACACCCTGCAACACACAGCCACACCCTGCAACACACAGCCACACCCTGCAACACACAGCCACACCCTGCAACACACAGCCACACCCTGCAACACACAGCCACACCCCTGCAACACACAGCCACACCCTGCAAGACACAGCCACACCCCTGCAACACACAGCCACACCCTGCAAGACACATAGCCACACCCTGCAAGACACATAGCCACACCCTGCAAGACACAGCCACACCCCTGCAACACACAGCCACACCCTGCAAGACACACAGCCACACCCTGCAAGACACATAGCCACACCCTGCAAGACACAGCCACACCCCTGCAAGACACAGCCACACCCTGCATGACACATAGCCACACCCTGCAAGACACATAGCCACACACCTGCAAGACACAGCCACACCCTGCAAGACACAGCCACACCCTGCAAGACACATAGCCACACCCTGCAAGACACATAGCCACACACCTGCAAGACACAGCCACACCCTGCAAGACACAGCCACACCCTGCAAGACACATAGCCACACCCTGCAAGACACATAGCCACACCCCTGCAAGACACATAGCCACACCCTGCAAGACACATAGCCACACCCTGCAAGACACATAGCCACACCCCTGCAAGACACATAGCCACACCTTGCAAGACACATAGCCACACCCTGCAAGACACATAGCCACACCCTGCAAGACACAGGAAGTACATTTGTTAAAAATGATACATTAGCATAATAAGAACCTTCACAGTCATCTTGCACACAAGAGGCTCACAGTCACATAAAGTACCAGACTTCATACCTTGCTAAATTAAAGCTCCATCTTACTCATACCAGTTTCTCAACCCATCACTTTGCATAACACGTGTCATTAAAAATTCTCTGACACCAAGCCACTCACTTGACCCACACAACTCGCATTACACCTCTTGTCCTCCAAATGCACCAACCACGCCCGCGCCTTCCTCAAGAAGCCAGCCTCGTCACCTCCCCTGAATTTGTAATGCCCATAAGTCCTGCACTCTAAAGCTACGATATCCATCTGAAAATCTGGAATACCATCTATTCCCAGTTATATCCTTATTCCTCCTTTGTGTCCCATAAAATATCGCTGCCAGGGCCCTAATTCGCTCCCCCACCGGCGCTCTCCGTAAAACCCACGAAGTATACACGAAGTCGGCTACCAGATAACCCATCGCATTTTGTACCGGCACCCCCACCCCCCCAACATCCAAGCTTAATGCACGTAGAACAGAAATACCACCCCCACCCACCATACGTAAAACCCTGCTAAACCACTCTCTCACTGGTTCCAACCTTTCACAAAAATATACTGCATGGAAAACGGTGTCAATACCCCCACACTCACAACATTCCCGTCCCTCCTGCACACGCCTATTACCTAATACCTCCCCCGACGGCAATATATTATGGAGAAATTTAAACATTACCTCCCGCACCACAGCCTTCACTCGCAACCCTTGCAGGCGCCCCCATATATCACTCCATGCATACATGGGATACAAACCCACAACCCTAGCAACTACCTTCGCACCACCCACCCGAGCCAGTGTTCCTATCTTAACCCCGCAGGGTTCCCTTACATAACACAACAACCTTAACATTCCCTCACACACCTGAACATCCCTACCCCTCGCCCAACGTACCAAGTCCCTTCTCACCCATGCCAAACCTGTACCTGTGATTCTGCCCTCCCTCAAATAACTATGTTTAACGTACATACCCAACAACCTTAGATGCAGTGCCATTAACCCCAGCCCTCCCTGGCGTACCAGTAAACACACAACATCTCTCGACAACCAATCACAACCAGAACCCCAAATATAGTGATACACACGCTTCAACAGACGCTTCTCATCACATGTTTCCAAGGGATATATACATGCCACATGCCATAGCTTACTATACAGTTTTACATTCACCACAATAGCACGCTGGTGCAGCGTCAAACCTCCTGTATGCAAACCCTCTAATCAACCCAAAACCCTATCTACAGCTTCTTTCGAATTCACCTTCCGTGCCTCCAGGATATTTTCCATGTGAACAACCCCACATACCTTAAGTCTACTTACCAGGGACCAACCTTCACCCTGTTCGTATACCCCACCCACACCATCCCCCTCCCTCAATAACATCGACTTGTCTCCATTAAGCGTCATCCCTGTTGCCATGCCAAAACTCTCCACCAACTCACTAACCCTAGGTAAATCTTCAGACCTTCTAAATAGCACTGTGGTATCATCAACATATCCAACGATCCCCGGTTCCACAGACACCCCATCCCACACCAGCCCTTCCCGTACGCCCCAACGCACAGCCCTATAGAACGGGTCCTGGAGTAATGCAAAGAGAAGCTGCGACACAGGGCATCCCTGCCTTAAGCCCCTTTCCATTCTAACAGGTTGACCTAATCAACCATTCACTTGTACCCTAACCGTTGCCTTCTCATACAACACCTTAGTCCAACTGACGATTTCCCTCCCAAACCCCTGCCATTGCATAAACTTCCACAACGCCTCACGCTCCACACAGTCATATGCTGTATGCCAATCTAATGCTAAAACCCCACCCTTGATGTTTCCCCCACTTTCATCTATAAACCTACGTATAATCCCCTGCCCCACACACATGGAATGCCCAGGCACTCCATATTGACCCTCGTCCAAAACGCTGGCAAGAACACCTTTCAACCTATTTCCCAACACTTTAGCAAAGATCTTGTAATCGCCACACATTAAGGTGATTGAACGGTAGTCATGCACACATTCACAAGACTTTTTTTTAGGGACCATGACCACTACACCTGTTCTCTGCTGTTTCCCCAACTTACCCCTGGTTTTCATGGCATTAAATAACTCCACTAAAAACTCATGCAAACACTCCCAGTTTTCCCTATAAAAATCACAAGAGATGCCATCAATACCAGGCGATTTACCCATGCTCATCCCCTCCACTGCCACCATAATCTTTTCCTCACTTATAGGCCCACCCAAACTCACTCAATCCTTATGCACTAGATTACAGTTTACCCATTCGCCCATTGCTCCTAACGCCTCACAATTAATCCCCACACTTTTACCATTCTTCTCGTACCATGCATCCACATAACAACCCATACCCTCTGTAGACGAAAGCACCTGCCCCTGACGATATCCCGCCAATTGCTTCTGTACCCGCAAACTCATCACCTCTGTTGCCCTACGACGTGTCCCCTGCTCCCGCAAGACATACGCCGACGGACGGTCCCCCCATAAGACCTCATCAAGGCCCCTTGCAACCCTTGCAGCATCAAAATTGCGATTTTGAATATCCCTAATCCGTTGTTTCAAACCCTCAATCTCACCCATCGGATATGCACCCCCATTCCCATGTAGCATTCTTGTAGTTGACCCTCAAGGTAATTTAAAATCCCATATTGAAACTGCCTCTCTTCCTTTCCCCTCTTCTGATAAAAATCCCTCACCTTTCCATTACCGACCGAGCCCCACCACCCAATGACATCAACCCCCCCCCCGTCCATCAGCCCACCACCTTTTCCAAGCACATGCAAAAGATTCCCTCCCCTCCCCTGTTTTCAATAACCCAACATTCATCTTCCAGAAACCTCTGAAATGCTTCAGCAAACCCTCCCAATTTAAATCCACCAGAACCCCACGATGATCAGAGAAGCTTACATTCAACGCACACACACTGCTCACCCTCACCCCCCGAGATACATAAATATGATCAAGCCTCGCCGCATAATCACGCTTAATAAACATATGCATCACTCCACTCACCTCCTCTCCAACATCCACTACATTCACACCTCTCAACAGATCCCCTAAAAACCCCCAAAAAAAAACCTTCCCCTAGGCTCTACATCCTTACGTCGGACAACACAGTTCCAATCACCTCCTATAATTGTAATACCTGGCAGCGATCTGAAATGGTAAACAAGGACATCCCTAAAAAATCTATTTTTAACACCCATATCCCCTTCCGCCGGCCCATACACCCCAATGAAACCCACCCGGACCCCTCCCCACATACCCTCTACCCTAACCACCCGCCCCTCCTCCCCTACCTCACACCTATGCAAAAGAAACGGGCTGGCTTCCTTAATTAATAGCACCACACCACCTTTCAGTTGTGTAGAGCAACCCATGTACATGTCATATCCGGTAATTGACAATTCACCTAAATATTTATAATTATGCTCCTGCAAGAACACAAGGTCTGGCACATATCTCCTCAAATAACCCTCCAGAACTTTACATTTGCCCACTGCCTTCAACCCATTAACATTTAAAGTAAGACACCTGAAGGCCGTAATGAGGGCTTTCCCTTAGACACCCTAACACACTTAGAACCCTGGCGAGAAACCCCACCCCGCCCCCCACACTTCCCATCACCTTCACTTTGCTCACGCTCTACATTCTTTAAACCACCGTTCTCTCTAGGAATTGGATCATGCCAGGTTTTCTTCCCCGTTCTTTGCCCAGGCGTCAAAACATCTTCACTGTCAGAAATGACAGCCGTCCTCTTGCGAGAGCCATGCTTCTCATGCTTCGCCTCCTTCTGGGCATCTTCCCTGTGGACCTCCACTGCCACACTCTGGACCCGCCCCTCATCACTCACAACCTTCTCATTGTGTCAGCATAGTTGCTGATCCCTGTGTTATATAGCATAGCATATTAGTATCATCCATGTGCTTTAGATAGGAGATCACTTGTAGGCCTGTGACTTTGTGTGACGTCACGGGATGCGCATGTGTAGGCTCGTACCTCTGCCTCCCTCTCACTCGGCGGCAGACCATCCAGACAAGAACACGGCAAGGCTGGGCTCCATTCCTCATCACCTCAGTCTGACAATATATCGTTACCATCCAACAAGTGTGTCTACCTTCAACCCTCAATATCTCCATTTAAGAACCCCTGCGATAAATGGTGGCATCGGAGGGTCTGTAATTCTGACGATTACAGCGATTTCTGGAGATAAACTTCGACCAGCAAGATGGCCATTTCGTGTCACCAGTAGGCCTACCGAGGTTAACGCCAGCCTGCTACCTCAAGCCAGTTCTCCCGCCCAAGCTCCTACCAGCTTCTACATTATTCACTGGTCAGTCTCTTTGTATTAGTGTTTATCTGCTTATTTGCATCACTCCCGAGGGGTTGACCCGAGTTTGCACGATAAGCCAGCTTCCAGTCTGTGGTGAGGGAGCCCAGTCGAGTCTAGTCTACTTCATCCAGTTCCTTTGCCTGCCAAGCCAGCTTCCACCCCTGCTGTGCTCATCGTGAGAAGTTATCAAGCTATTCTGTGTGAAGGGTTAAGATAAGCCAGCTAGCAACTAACCCAGGTGTCTTACCCCAGTACTCAAGCAAGCCACGTGAGTAGTCTTCATCGCTTGTGATTCAAGCTCCAAGCCATTCTGAGTGCTCTTTTTCAACCCTGTGGTGTTGTGGTAATTCGTGGGTTTGTTTTTAAGCCAGTCGGCTTAGAATTATCTTCACGGCAGTGTGGCTGTTCTCAGTGAGGCTTACGCCGTTCAACCCATATGCCCAGCCACCCACGACCACGTGTGTCACACCATTGCCGGTCTTAGCCCTGTTAACCCACAAACCCAACTTCACTCAGCCATTACCCACTCACCTAACTTCTTCAGTGTTTTGGTGAACTACTAAGGGTTGTAGCACCATATTTTAAGGACCACATAGGGGGTCAAGAGCTAGAGTGTGCTTTGTGCCACCGTTAAAAGCCTCCTGTGTGTGTTTATCGCCGATGTAAGCGCAATTCTACCATCACCTGTGCAGAGGACAGCAGCAAGACGACAAACAATCCTCTATTCTCCACTACCATCAACCTCATTCTTCACCAAGTCGTTACAGCGATAACATTTTTTTTTCATAGAGACATTTGTGAGTGTTGAGACATTTTTTTTCTATGTTCCCAGTGATTTTTCTCTTAGTGACATTCAGTGACTCTTGATCAGACTCAGTGTTTATTATATACTGATTGCAATATTCATTTTTTCTCTTCTTAATTCAGTGTTAATTTTTGTGCTATTATTTCATGTCTGTTGTGTTGTGTTTCTTTTTTTTTATATACTTGAATTAAGTCCCTTAGTGTTTTTCCTTTGTTGTGTGTGCAACATATGAGCACTATAGAACTTGTGTTTACACTTCAGAATCACCTTGTGTTCTCAGTATTCCAGTGAAGTATTTCAGTAAATTTTTCACCTCATATTCTGCATCACAACTCAGTGTTGTCTGTTATATTTTTTTTCTTCCCAGCTTTTGTGTATTTTTGTTTTGTTCCCTGTGTGTTGAACATTCTTGTGTTCATATTCTTTCATGTAGCCAGTGTCTAATTTGTCTTATTTCCACAGACAATAGTGCCATTATTTTGTGCAAGCAAGAAATCATTTTTACAAAATTTTTCACACATCAAGTTTCATTGCAAGAAAATTCTAGTATTGTGTTTATGTTGATGTGTTGTGTTCTGCATCACTGTAAGTGTTCAACCTTTTTTTTGTTATGTGTTTTAGCACCTATTATTTTTAATGTTTCATTGAACAAATTCACTCTTAGTGCAATTTTTAAGTTCTTCTTTTAGAGTAAATTGTTCTTTTGCTTGTTAAGTGTTGCTTGAGTGCAGTTAAGAGTTAAAGTGTTCATTCCTTGATATATTTCTTTTCTTGTGTGTGTAATAATTTTTATTATTGCACATTGATTCATTTTGCAATAATTCTTGTGCAAATATTGTGTTGCCACTAAAGTTTTTCTTGCAGAGATTCTAAGCAGTGTTTTTTTTTTTATTAGCAATTTTTGCAATATTAGTACAGTTTATTTCAGTGCAGTTTCATATGCTCTGTTCTGTGCATAATATATTATTCTGTCTGTGTCATTTTATTTTATTTCAGTGAATTGTGCCTCTGTTTTATTTTTTGCACAAGTTTTATTGAGTCCATTTTATCATTTTATTGTGTATTTACCTGTTGCATTGAAAGTAAAGACAACTCACTGTGCCATTTATTCAATTTAAAGTAAAAGTTGAGCAAATTAGATTTGAGTAAAGTACAAGTTCTCTTCATTTTCAGTGTTGTTCATTTCAGTTGCATATTTTTCTTGTGTGAGTTCTTTGCTTACTGTGTAACCTGTCAATTTTTAATTACTTATGAAGAATTGTTAAGCATTTTCTTCCCGTTTGAGCTTATTGTGTCATTCTTTCTATTTTTTCTTGACTTATGCCCTTCAGTAAGTTCACTGAGAAGATGTCCCAGTCACTTTTGAATGTTCACTTAGTGTATCATGCCAGTCAAAGTCAATATGAATCAGTCCACAGTACCAATATTCCTTTACTGACTGAAAGACAATACCTAGCCCTTGAGCAATGTGTTTGTTCTCACAGCTTGTATCTGAGATTTGTTAAAGTGCTGCGAAATGTGAAGTTCAGATTAAGTTCCTATAGATCCGTGAATTACTTATTAACGTAGCCGAGCGGTCAGGCACTAGTAACTCTGTCACTCCTATCTGTGTTCCACCTACACCTTCAGACTTGCAGGATAGTGTTCCATTGCCTCAAGTGTCCGGGGACACTCAGACTGCCTTGAGTGCACAGCCTATCCCTGCAATGACTGCTAGTTCGAGTAGCAGTTTCTCCACAGGGGATGCCTTGTCAGGAAACGATTACTTGCAACTAGTAATGCCATCTCTTGTTGATGTCACATGCCGTGTCAGGTAATCTTATCAAGTCTGCAGCAACTTCTGAGAATTTTCTGTTATTTCTTAACAATAAACTGTCTCATGAATAAATCTGCTTTTAGTACTGTAGCGCCTTTTTCTTGAATTCTTGTGCATTATTACAGCATAATACTGGATGCATACCTTAAAAAATTCCTGGAATTTACCTTCACTGAACATTTTAACTGGAAAATATGCTCCTGTAATTTATATCTCCCATATATATTCTCTTATTAAAATTATAATTTGTAAGGACACACACACACACACACACACACACACACACACACACACACACACACACACACACACACACACACACACACACGCTAGAGAAAGTGCAGAGGTTTGCGACAAGGTTAGTTCCAGAGCTAAGGGGAATGTCCTATGAAGAAAGTTTAAGGGAAATCAACCTGACGACACTGGAGGAGAGGAGGGTCAGGGGAGACATGATAACAACATATAAAATACTGCGCGGAATAGACAAGGTGGACAAAGACGGGATGTTCCAGGGAGGGGACACAGAAACAAGAGGTCACAATTGGAAGTTGAAGACACAAATGAGTCAGAGAGATATTAGAGTTGTCAGGCAGTGGAATAGCCTAGAAAGTGATGTAGTGGAGGCGGGAACCATACATAGTTTTAAGACGAGGTTTGATAAAGCTCATGGAGCAGGGAGAGAGAGAGCCCAGTAGCAACAGGTGAAGAGGCGGGGCCAGGAGCTAAGACTCGACCCCTGCAACCATAAATTGGTGAGTATACACACACACACACACACACACACACACACACACACACACGAGTGCCTGGCAAACCTGAGAATAGCGTTCCGATACCCTAATAAGGAATCGTTCAAGACACTGTACACTGTGTATGTTAGGCCCATACTGGAGTATGCAGCACCTGTCTGGAACCCACACCTGGTCAAGCACGTCAAGAAGTTAGAGAAAGTACAAAGGTTTGCAACAAGGCTAGCTCCAGAGCTCAGAGGAATGTCGTACGATGAAAGGTTGAGGGAAATAGGACTGACGACACTGGAGGACAGAAGGGTCAGGGGAGACATGATAACGACATACAAGATACTGCGGGGAATAGACAAGGTGGACAGAAACAGGATGTTTCAGAGAGGGGACACAGAAACAAGGGGTCACAATTGGAAGCTGAAGACTCAGACGAGTCACAGGGACGTTAGGAAGTATTTCTTCAGTCATAGAGTCGTCAGGAAGTGGAATAGCCTAGCAAGTTAAGTAGTGGAGGCAGGAACCATACATAGTTTTAAGAAGAGGTATGACAAAGCTCAGGAAGCAGAGAAAGAGAGAACCTAGTAGCGATCAGTGAAGCGGTGGGGCCAGGAGCTTAGTCTCGACCATTGCAACCACAATTAGGCGAGTATAATTAGGTGAGTACACACACACACACACACACACACACACACACACACGCACGCAGAAAAGAGGCACTAAACTATAGACCTGTGTCACTGACGTGTATAGTATGCAAAGTTATGGAGAAGATTATCAGGAGGAGAGTAGTGGAGCACCTGGAACGGGACAAGAGTATAAACGCCAACCAGCACGGATTCATGGAAGGAAAATCCTGTGTCACAAACCTTCTGGGGTTTTATGATAAAGTAACAGAAGTAAGGCAAGAGAGAGAGGGGTGGATTGATTGCATCTTCTTGGACTGCAAGAAAGCCTTTGACACAGTTCCTCACAAGAGATTAGTGCAAAAACTAGAGGATCAGGCGCATATAACACGAAGAGCACTGAAATGGATCAGAGAATACCTGACAGGGAGGCAACAACGAGTTATGGTATGTGGTGAGGTATCACATTGGGCACCTGTGACGAGTGGGGTCCCACAGGGGTCGGTCCTAGGACCAGTTCTATTTTTGGAATATGTGAATGACATGATGAAAGGGTTAGACTCAGAAGTGTCCCTGTTCGCAGATGATGTGAAGTTAATGAGGAGAATTAAATCAGATGAGGACCAGGCAGGACTTCAAAGAGACCTGGACATACTGGACACCTGGTCCAGCAACTGGCTTTCGAATTTAACCCTGCCAAATGCAAAGTCATGAAGATCGGGGAAGGGCTCAGAAGACCGTAGACGGAGTATAGGCTAGGTGGCCAAAAACTGCAAACCTCACTCAAGGAGAAAGATCTTGGGGTGAGTATAACACCGAGCATGTCTCCGGAAGCACACCAGATAACTGCTGCAGCATATGGGCGCCTGGCAAACCTGAGAATTTATTTTTATATTTTATTTAAAACCAATACAGTATATATAAAAATAAAAAAAAAAGGAAACAGTATAGATCTCAATCCTGAAGGTTCT
This sequence comes from Cherax quadricarinatus, assembly GCF_038502225.1. Classification (NCBI taxonomy): domain Eukaryota; kingdom Metazoa; phylum Arthropoda; class Malacostraca; order Decapoda; family Parastacidae; genus Cherax; species Cherax quadricarinatus. Next base: position 12,340,449 of record NC_091384.1, on the reverse strand, counting down.
GACATTGGCAAAAGAAACCCAAGACAAAATAACTAACACAAACGTATTGCACCTATATACTCGCAAAATATTGCTGTATAACATACAACAATAACTTACGGCAAGAACATAGCTACAAATAAACACAGAAACAGGGTCATGAACTGACATATATAAACATTCAATGATTCAAAACCTTACTTATATATAAATTTTACATATAACATGACATATGACAAAGACTCATTACAACAGAAAAGAATATATACGAGAAAATGTAACATTTACTTCCAGCCTTCTCATTAATCAATAAACCAAAACCTAACATCATAATCCTACTAGAACATCTACATACTTATCCCTAACATTACAGCTTTACATATACCAAAATACAAATAAACATACAAAGAAAAGAGCATAGATCTCAAAACCGACTCATTACAGTTACAATAAACCCGTATACAAAAATCTCAGACACAAAAGGAATGCGTCCATAAACTGGCTAGATATGTGTGTATACCATACAGCCAAAACTTACGTCAAGAACATAGCAATGAAAAACCAATATCAGGGTGCTGACAGTCTATAAGTACACCTTGACATACAAAAACCTAGAACATAACATAACACACTAAAAAACACTTCATATGGCAAAGAAAACGTGTTATACAAGACTGATACACATCCAAAAATACATATAAAAAAAAAAAACTTCGAGATTACACCTACATACCTGAAATATGTTATATAGAACATAACGAGTCCACAAGCTCTACATCCTAACTTGGCAAGATAACCACAAGATTGATGCAAATAATGCTGCCATGAAAAACAGGAAACCATTCCATACCCACATTCACAACACTCTCACGACACCCCCCTCCCCTAAGGAGGCGAGCCAGATGTGACCCCCTGACTCCCTCTCAACCTATGAAAACCCCTTCACACACTCATTATCATTCATAGAGTCACAAGAATTCCTAACGTTAGCCTTCTATACCCCTCTGAGAAAACCCGATCCCACCTCCTCCCATATAATTCTCCATTACGACACATCGTACGATAGAACGTTGTTGCAAGAACCCTCCTTCGCTCTTCACTATCCCCTCTCCCCCTCATCACCCACGATATATATATATAATCAACCATGATATAATCTAAAGCTCTTATGACACCCTCGTCTAACCCTTCCATATCTAGACTTAAAGCACGCAAAACAGATACCCCACGGCCACCCACCCTCTGTACTAACCTACTTAACCAGCCCCTAACCTCCTCTAACCCTTCACAAAAATAAACTACATGGAAGGCAGTCTCGTCCCCTCCACAGATACCGCACCCCCCCCACCCTCTACAACCTGTCTGTTTCATAGTATCGCTCCAGACGGAAGGATCCCATGCAAAAAACGAAACATCACCTCACGCGCCCGAGGGTTTAACTTCATCTTACTAAATCTAAACCAAATACTCTTCCACGCATACATGGAGAACAAGCCCTCAACTGGGACAACGCACCTATCAACAAGCAACCTACACAAAACCCTTTTTCGAACCTTTCTTAACCAACATCAAGGCCCTCAAAACGATTTCGCATTCCCTTAACTCCATTCGTCGATACCACATACCCAGCCTGTCATATATCCTTTCCAACTGCCCCGCATTCACACCCACACGCAAAACTTCCCATTTAAGATACACACATTTAGCCCTCCGTCTCAAATCCAGCAACCCCAACCCACCCTGACGTACAGGTAACATTACAACTTCTCTCCTTAACCAATCACAACGTGAACCCCACAAAAATTTATACACCCGTCGTAAGATCCCCGCAATCGCTGTCCCTGTAATTGGGAACACAGCTGCGACATGCCAAACCTTACTATACAATAAAATGTTTACGACTATCACTCGCTGTATAAGAGTTAGGTGCTGGGGTCTCAGAGCACCTAGACGCCCCACGATCCTTTCCAATAACCTATCCAAGTTTTCCACTCGCGCCGCAACCATGTCATCCCTATGAATAATACCACAAATCTGTAAAGACACTGCCCATTCTTTAACAACATTACATCTCCCCTCCACCCCCCCCCCACCCCAGAACCCAACCTCATGCACCTTGACTTTGCACTATTTACCTGCATACCCGTGGCACTTCCAAACAATTCCACAACCTCGTCCAACGTTCCTATTGACATCCCTTCACGAATGAGAACAGTGGTGTCGTCTACATATCCAAGTAATCCCGGCCAGCCCCCCTCCCCCCACCTCCCCCACTTCCCGCACCTTGAGTACATAAGCTACGGTCAACCATTCTATAAAAGTTGTCCTGAAAACACGCAAACAAAATTTGGGACATGGGGCATCCCTGTCTAAGGCCTCTACCCATTGCAATCTCCCTCCCCATACACCCATTAATCTGTATCCTCATTTTTGCCCCCTTATACAATGTATTTACCCACTCGACTATTTCCTCCCCATAACCCTGTCTCCTAAGTATAACCTGCAAAGCTCTTCTTTCCACTCTATCATAAGCTCCCTGCCAATCTAGAGCTAACAAAACCGCCCCCCACCCCCACCTTTAGCTTCCACAAAACTTCGCAGTATCCCATGTCCTTCAAACATCGACCTTCCCGGCAACCCAAACTGGAATTTCAACACCACCCTCCCCACAACACACTTGAACCTATTACCTAAAATTTTCGCAAAAACCTTGTAGTCGGCACACATCAGCGATATGGCACGGTATTCCCGTATGGTGGGCTGCCCCTTGCCCTTCGGGACCAACACTACAACTGCTGTAGCCTGCTTCGCCCCCAACGTACCCTTCTCCTGCATATGATTAAATAACCTAACTATAAATCCCCGTATTAACATCCAATGTTGTAAATAAAATTCTACCGGAAGACCATCAATACCAGGAGCTTGCTCCTTCCTCATTCCCCTTAAAGCATTCTCTATTTCCTCTGCCATAATAATCCCACCTGAAGCCTTTCTATCGCTATTTCCTAAATTACATGTTACATACGTACACACCTTGTCTAACGCCACGTCACCCACCCCCCACTTGTCCAGTATTTCTCATACCATGCCTCTGCATATGCACACATCTCCTTTGTGGTTCTTATCTCCTGCCCTGCTCTATCATTCCCGACTGCCTCCGCTACCTCTAAACATGGGATAGCCCTCACCGCCTGCCTTTGCTTTTGATGCCGCAAAACACAAGCAGACGGCTTGTCGCCCCAAAGCAGTTCTTCCACCCCTGCCTACACCCTTACAGCTTGAAACTTTTCATTTTGCAACACCCTCAACCTCCCCTTTATTTCAGCTATTTCATCCATAGGAAAATTATTCCCACCTACCCCCCGCCCATAGCAACCTCTTAACCTATCCTGTAAATAGTTAGCCAGTCCATATTTTAAATTATTAATACATTTTCCTTCCCTCACATAAAACTTTCTAATCCTTTCCTTCGCAACACAATCCCACCATGTCACGATATCATCCACCCCCTGTTCTTCCACACTAAGCTCCCTCCATAGGACTGAAAACCCCTCCAACCCCTTCTCATCACCTAACACACTTATATTTAGTTTCCAATAACTTCTATATATGTCCGCGAGCGTCCCCCACCCAACCTCCACCACCACTGCCCTATGATCTGACATTGTAGCCTCAACAGTACTGAAAGATTTCACATCCACTCTCTGAGAGAGGTACACTATCTAGTCTCGCAGCATATCCACTCCTAACAAAACGTATGTTCAGTCTCCCACACTGCTTCCCCAAAGGCATCACGTAACCTGACATCCCTTAACAATTTCCTAAGAGCCACAGATATATATCCAGCCCCTTTTGGGTCCACATCAGCCACCCTGATTACACTATTCCAATCCCCACCAACTATTGCCACCTCTGGCAGTGCCCTTAAGAAAAACACAAGATCCTCACACACAAAATCATTCTTTACCTTTATGTTATTTTCTGCCGGCGCATACACACTCACAAAAGACACACGCTTACCCATCCACCACCCATCCACACGCAACACCTTCCCTCCCCCTCCCCCCTCGCTTCTCTGCAAAACAAACGAGCTCGTCTCCCTTATTAAAATACCCACAGAAATCCTGCCACCTCCAACACCCTACCCTCTTTAAAATTGTGCTCCTGCAGGAACACAACATCCACTCTAGATTTATTCAGGAAATTACGAAACCAATCTCTCTTCATACTGCTACATAACCCATTAACATTTACAGACATACACCTGAAGCCTTTTAAAGTTTCCACCCCTGCTTCCTCTCAACACTCTGTACAACTCCAGAGCTTGAATTTATATTTGACACCTTCAGAGTGCTCTCTTTCCCCCCCCCTTCTTCCGGTGCCTCCTATCATGGCTACCACCACCTACACCACTACCTTCACACTCCACCTCAGTCTGTTTCCCAGGCCTTTGTGCATGCGTTAGAACGTCATTAGAATCTGATGTAGCCACCCTCTTTCTCGTGACAGTCACGTTACACATATCTTGGTCAGGTGTTGCCTCTCGATGAACCTCCACCTCCACCTGAGAATGGTTTAGTGATTCTACAGACGACTCCAACACACCATCAAGTCCCAAAATATCACGTCCCCGACTTACTGGAAGCGATGAATCCCCAATGACACCTCGCTCAGATGTAATGTCCCCCTCAGGTGGTGACAAAGTCTTCAAAACCTCGACCAATTCCTCCTCAATCTCAAGAACCTGCTCCTGTAGTTGCTGCTCCTCCTTATCCACAGGAGACGACACCGGGTCAGGCAACTGGGGAAGGGACTCCAACTCACCGCCAGTCCTGTGTGCCTGATCCACTATCTCACTCCACAAAACACCACACCCTCCGTCCGATGTTTGTTCCTCACCTGCCACCTTTGAAGCAGGGGCTGCGACATCCACCACAGGGCAACATGGGTTTAGAACAGGTCGCTCCTGTCTGTCTCAACTACTGGATCACTACGACAAGGTCCTAAATGCACTAGAAGACAAAAAGAATGCAGTTGTAATATATACAGACTTTGCAAAAGCCTTCGACAAGTGTGACCATGGCGTAATAGCGCACAAAATGCGCGCTAAAGGAATAACAGGAAAAGTCGGTCGATGGATCTATAATTTCCTCACTAACAGAACACAGAGAGTAGTCGTCAACAGAGTAAAGTCCGAGGCAGCTACGGTGAAAAGCTCTGTTCCACAAGGCACAGTACTAGCTCCCATCTTGTTCCTCATCCTCATATCCGACATAGACAAGGATGTCAGCCACAGCACCGTGTCTTCCTTTGCAGATGACACCCGAATCTGCATGACAGTGTCTTCCATTGCAGACACTGCAAGGCTCCAGGCGGACATCAACCAAATCTTTCAGTGGGCTGCAGAAAACAATATGAAGTTCAACGATGAGAAATTTCAATTACTCAGATATGGTAAACATGAGGAAATTAAATCTTCATCAGAGTACAAAACAAATTCTGGCCACAAAATAGAGCGAAACACCAACGTCAAAGACCTGGGAGTGATTATGTCGGAGGATCTCACCTTCAAGGACCATAACATTGTATCAATCGCATCTGCTAGAAAAATGACAGGATGGATAATGAGAACCTTCAAAACTAGGGAGGCCAAGCCCATGATGACACTCTTCAGGTCACTTGTTCTATCTAGGCTGGAATATTGCTGCACTCTAACAGCACCTTTCAAGGCAGGTGAAATTGCCGACCTAGAAAATGTACAGAGAACTTTCACGGCGCGCATAACGGAGATAAAACACCTCAATTACTGGGAGCGCTTGAGGTTTCTAAACCTGTATTCCCTGGAACGCAGGAGGGAGAGATACATGATTATATACACCTGGAAAATCCTAGAGGGACTAGTACCGAACTTGCACACGAAAATCACTCACTACGAAAGCAAAAGACTTGGCAGACGATGCACCATCCCCCCAATGAAAAGCAGGGGTGTCACTAGCACGTTAAGAGACCATACAATAAGTGTCAGGGGCCCGAGACTGTTCAACTGCCTCCCAGCACACATAAGGGGGATTACCAATAGACCCCTGGCAGTCTTCAAGCTGGCACTGGACAAGCACCTAAAGTCAGTTCCTGATCAGCCGGGCTGTGGCTCGTACGTTGGTTTGCGTGCAACCAGCAGCAACAGCCTGGTTGATCAGGCGCTGATCCACCAGGAGGCCTGGTCACAGACCGGGCCGCGGGGGCGTTGACCCCCGAAACTCTCTCCAGGTAAACTCCAGGTAAACAGGTCCAGGCACACGTCTCCGCTTGTCACAAGTCGCCGCTATGTGATCATACTCAACACATAGGCAGCACGTACATCGTTGCCCTGGATACATAACCATAACCTGCGTCCTGAATTCTTGTAGATAAACATAGGACGGTATTGGGTGTCTCAAAGTCATTTTGAGGTTGAAAGTGCCCTCTGGCAGACCAGCATAGGCGCCTGTCACCCGCATACCATGCTGAGCATAATGAACCGTTCCATACGTCTCAAAAACTTTCCTGATATCTGCCTCGTCCACCTCAAAGGGAACGTTGCGTAACTTGATCCACGTATAATGCCGTGAAACATCAATCATTTTCACACAGACAGCTGATGTGACGGAAAGACTCACGTCCTGAAACCGGGTGACCAACGATTCATAGACCGTCGCCGTTAGCAGCTTGACGAAAAATTTTTGGGCTCCATTTAAGTCACAATCTTGTATGCCATATGTCTCTCAGAAGGTCTTTGGCAATAAGACTTGCGTAGAACTACGTGTTATCGTTTCTCGAAGTAGCTCTATGCCGACAGTATTTATCCGGCGTCTCAGACAAACCGCCATTTTGACAACCGCAGTACACCTATATTGTCAGCAGAGGCGCGACAGCACCACTTCACACCACTTCAGCCAGGTAACTGACATGGGAGCTCGCCAGGATACAGCAGAGGGGTGCAGAGCACAACCGAAATCTACTGTGGTCAGGCAGCGAATCTGACCAAACCTGAGAATAGCGTTCCGAACGATAGCGTTCTGTTCAAGACACTGTACACCATGTACGTCAGGCCCATACTGGAGTATGCAGCGCCTGTTTGGAACCCACACTTGATCAAGCACGTCAAGAAATTAGAGAAAATGCAAAGGTTTGTGACAAAGTTAGTTCCAGAGCTAAGAGGAATGTCCTATGAAGAAATGTTGAAGGAAATCGGCCTGACGACACTGGAGGACAAGAGGGTTAGGGGAGACATGATAACGACATATAAAATACTGCACAGAATAGACAAGGTGGACAAAGACAGGATGTTCCAGGCAGGGGACATAGAAACAAGAGGTCACAATTGGAAGTTGAAGAGTCAGATGAGTCAAAGGGATGTTAGGAAGTATTTCTTCAGTCATAGAGTTGTCAGGCAGTGGAATAGCCTAGAAAATGACGTAGTGGAGGCGGGAACCATACATAGTTTTAAGGCGAGGTTTGAAAAATCTCATGGAGAAGGGAAAGAGAGGCCCCAGTAGCAACCAGTGAAGACGGGGCCAGGAGCTAAGACTCGACCCCTGCAACCACAAATAGGTGAGTACAAATAGGTGAGTACACACACACACACACACACACACACACACACACACACACACACACACACACACAGTCCAGAAACTGGCTTCTCGAGTTCAACCCTGCCAAATGCAAAATCATGAAGATCGGGGAGGAGCAAAGAAGACCGCAGACAGAGTATAGGCTAGGTGGACAAAGACTACAGACCTCACTCAGGGAGAAAGACCTTGGGGTGACCATAACACCGAGCACGTCACCGGAGGCACACATCAACCAAATAACTGCTGCAGCATATGGGCGCCTGGCAAACCTGAGAATAGCGTTCCGATACCTTAATAAGGAATCGTTCAAGACACTGTACACTGTGTATGTTAGGCCCATACTGGAGTTTGCAGCACCAGTCTGGAACCCACACCTGGTCAAACACGTCAAGAAGTTAGAGAAAGTACAAAGGTTTGCAACAAGGCTAGTTCCAGAACTCAGGGGAATGTCGTACGAGGAAAGGTTGAGGGAAATCGGACTGACGACATGATAACGACATACAAGATACTGCGGGGAATAGACAAGGTGGACAGAGACAGGATGTTCCAGAGAGGGGACACAGAAACAAGGGGTCACAATTGGAAGATGAAGACTCTGATGAGTCACAGGGACGTTAGGAAGTGTTTCTTCAGTCATAGAGTCGTCAGGAAGTGGAATAGCCTAGCAAGTGAAGTAGTGGAGGCAGGAACCATACATAGTTTTAAGAAGAGGTATGACAAAGTTCAGGAAGCAGAGAGGGAGTAAACCTAGTAGCGATCAGTGAAGAGGCAGGGCCAGGAGCTGAGTCTCGACTCCTGCAACCACAATTAGGTGAGTACACACACACACACACACACACTCACACACACACATACAAAGGGACGTTAGGAAGTATTTATTCAGTCACAGAGTTGTCAGGAAGTGGAATAGTATGGAAAGTATTGCAGTGGAGGCAGGAAGCATACATAGCTTTAAGAAGAGGTATGATAAAAGATCATGGAGAAGGGAGACAGTGACTTAGTAGCGACCAGTGAAGAGGCGGGGCCAGGAGCTATGACACGACCCCAGCAACCACAATTATGTGAGTACACATACACACAGGAGAGAATGAACCTACTAGCGACCAGCTAAGAGGCGTGACCAGGAACTATGACCCGACCCCTGCACCCATATATATATAGGTGAATACACAAAAAAGACTTAGAGATCTCAGAAAAAAGCAGAGAGGTGCCAGTAGGCTCTTTTTTTAATAAGATCAACAACAACAATGAAGCATTAGCACAAATGGAGTGGCGAGGTTAATTGATCTTAGAATTAATGAAAAAATGCGACTGGTGTGGGTCGCATCCTGGGTGTTAGTGGACCGGTGTGGGTTGCATCCTGGGTGTTAGTGGACTGGTGTGGGTCACATCCTGGGTGTTAGTGGACCGGTGTGGGTTGCATCCTGGGTGTTAGTGGACTGGTGTGGGTCACATCCTGGGTGTTAGTGGACTGGTGTGGGTCGCATCCTGGGTGTTAGTGGACTGGTGTGGGTCGCATCCTGGGTGTTAGTGGACTGGTGTGGGTTGCATCCTGGGTGTTAGTGGACTGGTGTGGGTCGCATCCTGGGTGCTAGTGGACTGGTGTGGGTCGCATCCTGGGTGTTAGTGGACTGGTGTGGGTCGCATCCTGGGTGTTAGTGGACCGGTGTGGGTCGCATCCTGGGTGTTAGTGGACTGGTGTGGGTCAAATCCTGGGTGTTAGTGGACTGGTGTGGGTCACATCCTGGGTGTTAGTGGACTGGTGTGGGTCGCATCCTGGGTGTTAGTGGACTGGTGTGGGTCGCATCCTGGGTGTTAGTGGACTGGTGTGGGTCGCATCCTGGGTGTTGGTGGACTGGTGTGGGTCGCATCCTGGGTGTTAGTGGACTGGTGTGGGTCGCATCCTGGGTGTTAGTGGACTGGTGTGGGTCGCATCCTGGGTGTTAGTGGACTGGTGTGGGTCACATCCTGGGTGTTAGTGGACTGGTGTGGGTCGCATCCTGGGTGTTAGTGGACTGGTGTGGGTCGCATCCTGGGTGTTAGTGGACTGGTGTGGGTCGCATCCTGGGTGTTAGTGGACTGGTGTGGGTCACATCCTGGGTGTTAGTGGACCGGTGTGGGTCGCATCCTGCGTGTTAGAGGACTGGTGTGGGTCGCATCCTGGGTGTTAGTGGACTGGTGTGGGTCGCATCCTGGGTGTTAGTGGACCGGTGTGGGTCGCATCCTGCGTGTTAGAGGACTGGTGAGGGTCGCATCCTGGGTGTTAGTGGACTGGTGTGGGTCGCATCCTGGGTGTTAGTGGACTGGTGTGGGTCGCATCCTGGGTGTTAGTGGACTGGTGTGGGTCGCATCCTGGGTGTTAGTGGACTGGTGTGGGTCGCATCCTGGGTGTTAGTGGACTGGTGTGGGTCGCATCCTGGGTGTTAGTGGACTGGTGTGGGTTGCATCCTGGGTGTTAGTGGACTGGTGTGGGTCGCATCCTGGGTGCTAGTGGACTGGTGTGGGTCGCATCCTGGGTGTTAGTGGACTGGTGTAGGTCGCATCCTGGGTGTTAGTGGACTGGTGTGGGTCGCATCCTGGGTGCTAGTGGACTGGTGTGGGTCGCATCCTGGGTGTTAGTGGACAGGTGTGGGTCGCATCCTGGGTGTTAGTGGACTGGTGTGGGTCGCATCCTGGGTGTTAGTGGACTGGTGTGGGTCGCATCCTGGGTGTTAGTGGACTGGTGTGGGTCGCATCCTGGGTGTTAGTGGACTGGTGTGGGTCGCATCCTGGGTGTTAGTGGACTGGTGTGGGTCGCATCCTGGGTGTTAGTGGACTGGTGTGGGTCGCATCCTGGGTGTTAGTGGACTGGTGTAGGTCACATCCTGGGTGTTAGTGGACTGGTGTGGGTCGCATCCTGGGTGCTAGTGGACTGGTGTGGGTCACATCCTGGGTGTTAGTGGACTGGGTGGGTCGCATCCTGGGTGTTAGTGGACTGGTGTGGGTCGCATCCTGGGTGTTAGTGGACTGGTGTGGGTCGCATCCTGGGTGCTAGTGGACTGGTGTGGGTTGCATCCTGGGTGTTAGTGGACTGGTGTGGGTCGCATCCTGGGTGTTAGTGGACTGGTGTGGGTCGCATCCTGGGTGTTAGTGGACTGGTGTGGGTCGCATCCTGGGTGTTAGTGGACTGGTGTGGGTCGCATCCTGGGTGTTAGTGGACTGGTGTGGGTCACATCCTGGGTGTTAGTGGACTGGTGTGGGTCACATCCTGGGTGTTAGTGGACTGGTGTGGGTCACATCCTTGGACAAAACTGACCTAATTTGCGGGAAATGCTCAGTATAACAAGCAACTTTCTATATAGTAGTATGTCACTGATGTCAGCTATGATCTGTATACCTTGTACATGTACTTGTATACCTTGTACATGTACTGGTATACCTTGTACATGTACTTGTATACCTTGTACATGTACTTGTATACCTTGTACATGTACTGGTAGTGTGGAAAATTGCATTTATCTGAATGTATTATTATATACATAACAATAAATGAACAAAGATAACTATTATTTATCAGTTAGACAAGTAGGAATTTGGGACACCTAGGTCGCAAAAAATGTCCCCCTTCGATACCTACCACTGTCATATCCACAAGTTTCTCTGGACCTATTAACTTAATATAATTTCCACCTTGTATTGTAATGTTTTAAATAAAATATAAAAAAAAAATATGAATGAAATATACATACACCAGGAATGCTGGTAAATATATAAATTTGTGGACTGTATATTAAAATTAAAAAAGGATTATAGTATATACACACATTTATATAACAGAAGGAGAATATATCTTAATCATAACACTCGCCAATTTGACTGGAGATTAAGTTGTATCATACTCAGAAAACCTCACTGTCTATACATGAAAATAACAACTGGCCAGAGTTATAACATAACACACTTATCTGAGGTTCCTGGAGCTGTCTTGTCCAGTCGTCTGATATCTCAAGTTATGCAGGAATGCACCTCCAACAATTTTGCCTCCTATTTGAGAGGTGTCAACCCAATTTTAACCTCTGGACACGAAAAATTCTTTCCATTATTCACTAATGTTTACTTGGCTCATTCAAACCAAAATGGCGACTCCTCCTGTCTGCGCAGGCGCAGGTCCAGTTTCCCATTTTCCGTAATATAATTCTTTTAAATACAGTATGGCTATCTATTTACATATAACTACTGATAAATTAGACACATGTGCAACTCTTGGGTATCTTTATTGAGTGATAAATTAGACACATGTGCAACTCTTGGGTATCAATAAAGATACCCAAGAGTTGCACATGTGTCTAATTTATCAACATGTCGGTTCTCTGAACCATTCATCTACAAACATATAACTACTGTATTTCTGGAAAATATATACAGTATTTTCCACAGGTAGTAAATAAATATATTATTACATTTACTGATGGCACTCTCCCTGCAAACTTCTCTGTTTTAATATATAAAATATAATGTCAGAAGATCTTAGCCTGTTAAACCACAAAAGGTTATGATACAGTGACTGGAATACTGGAACTGACGTTGAGTAAAATTATTTCTTTCTAAATTTTTGAGAGATATTTAATAGTGATAAAATTGTGTATTGAATTTATTACAGTCACTGTCGGCATATTTTCTCTGAATGGAATGATATGTCCGTTTTCTTTGGAAGGAATAGATGTTAAACTGTGTTAAAACACCAGTTTCGCCAACCCTTCATGATGTGTGTCTATCGTTGATTTTTTTTTTTTTTTTTTGAAAGAAGAAGAGAACCTTTCTCTGAAGATATTAACATCAAAATTACGATCATTCATGGAAATTTAGGAATTACGTTGGTGCAAAGTTAACGGTCTCGGCGCGACTCCAGATTTTTTTTTTTATGTTTTATTTAAAACAATACAATACATTAAATAGATAAAAGAACACAGTATCATTTCTTACACAGAATTATAAATTTCACTGTCAAAATACACACAGACGTTGAACTTTGTGCTGACACAAACTATCTCTCATTCTGTGGAAAATACTGTATATATTTTCCAGAAATACGGTAATTTATAGGTAAATAGATGGCCTAAATTGTATATAATAAAAATTATATTATCGAAAATGGGAAGAAGCTGCGCCTGCGCAGACGACTCGTCATTGTTTGTTTTGAACTGGAGTAACAGACACTAGTGAATGGGAAGAATTTTTCGTGCTCTAGAGGTGAAATTGGGTTGACACCTCTCAAATAGGAGCCGAAATTGTTGGATGTGCATTCCTGCATAACTTGAGATATCAGGCGACTGGACAAGACAGCTCCAGGAACCCCAGCTAAGTCATGTCTATATTATGTTTATAGTTCTTGCCAGTATTATTATCATAAATGTAGACAGGGGGGTTTTCTGAGTATGATACACTTTAATCTCCAGTCAAATTGGTGAGTGATATTAAGATATTCTCCTTCTGTTATGTATATGTGTGTATATATAATCCTTTTTTAATTTTAATATACAGTCCACAAATTTATATATTTACCAGCATTCCTGGTGATGTATCTTTCATTTATAATTAATAAGTCCAGAGCAACTTGTGGATATGACAGTGGTAGGTATTGAAGGGGGACATTTTTTGCGACCTAGGTGTCCCAAATTCCTACTTGTCTAACTGATAAATAATAATTATCTTTGTTATTTACTGGTATGTACATTATGAGTTACATACAGATAAATGTAATTTTCCACGCATCCCCTACGCATTGTATCCCATGCACCTATGTTAAGCAAGATTACACAAGACTACATGACAAGATGCATAATTATTATTATGAACAAAGAAGCACCAAACCTACAATCTGCATTTATTTTCCACTTTGTTATTTATATATTATTAATCTTTCATACAGAATTGTACGTAAACAAGTACGTACTTGTATAACAAGAAACAAACAAGAACTATAAGTAATGGTTCCAGTACTCAATCTACTGTGTAACACACAATGAGACATCATGACAGTACAACGCTGTCTATAACTTACACAACCGATACTCACCCACACCTGTGAGTAATTATAAGAATGATACAAACAAAATTATAGTACCCCTCAAAAAGTATACTTTCACTGACCAGATTATGCAAATAAACCCCGTTATTCTGACTTTTAATATATACACGACACACAACACACCTCACGATTATGACATTTTCTCCTCATACAAAGAATATTAAACAATATACTCAATTTTACACTATTTGATTACAAGGATAATATGTGTACTGACTCGATTGTCATTACATCCTACACAACACCATTCACAACTCGCTACTAACGATCATATCATCCAATATAGACATTCTTCGTATGGAATCTAGATAATTCGGTGCACACCGACCTCCCTGCTGGGTGAAGTGTGCTGCTCCTGTTATCTCCCAGAAACCTAAAAGTAATAAGAGTCATAGACGCTAATTCAACGATCTCAAAACAAGTGGCACCTTTTTACACAGACAATATAGAATAAAACACCTAAATTCAGTACCTACATGACAATAATGTTAACTACTATATACAGCTAAAACACATACACCTCACTTGCGATATTTATTATGCCAACAGTCACGTTACAGACATTTGTAATAATTATACTCCAAATCCAAAATTATTCTTATAATCAAAAAGAAGCGCTAAGCCACATGGGCTATACAGCGCTAAAACCAAAAACAATCATGTAAATCAGCTTATATATAGTTCAGTTATCACAATGGATAAAATTATGAACAAATGATACTCCTCACCTTAATGTATATTTGGTAAGCATCTTATGACTAATATGCTACACTCTGTTACCCATTATATTGTCCTGTTCAAACATGCCCTCGCACACGCGTGTATACATTTATAAATACATATATGTATATTCCCGTACATATACACACATGTATACATACACACTCACGCACCTACATATTTATGTAAACATACGTTTCCATCACTGGCCCATCATAGCCAAGGAAAAACGCCTTAAATCAAACAATAGTGTCATACAACCAGTGTAACATGCTTTCCCCTCACGTACTCTTCCAGTGTTCAGTGGTCAGTCCTCACGTGAGGTCACAGACCCTGAGCTGCTTTGGGGATTAACGTGGACGGTTACAAAGCATGGCTTGCTTCTGCAGTGTTTTAAAAATTGAGGTTGGAGAGTTGAAGGAGGAGGTCTTGCTTCTCCAAGAGGAGATTAGGAGGCTGAAGGTCCACCTCAATGGGTCTGGGAGAGAGTGTGAGGTGGCTGGAGTTGTGGGGAATGAGGCTTCTAGCAGTGAGGTGCAGTCTGTCTCTCGCTGTGAGGAGGGTGTAGGAGGGGAGGTAGCAGCGGCTACCAGCAGAGAGGTGCAGTCCAGCACCCGCTACAAGTGGCTAGTGGTTCCCAATAATGGGAGGAGCATCAGAGTAAGGAAAGTTAAGAGTGAAGATCTGAAGGTAGGAAATCGCTTCTCTGTTCTTCAGGATGAATGTACTTCAGTGGCCAGTGAAGGTAAGGGTACTACTGCCCCTGCTAATAGAGGTTTACTCTCAGGTAAGATATACTGACCGTGCGTTTTGTAATAGGAATAAGAAGATGAGAGATAGAATGTGCTTCCCTGGAGCTGGTGTTGGGGATATAGTCAACAGGCTGGATAATATCATGTCAGGTAATGGGAACAAGCCCATTATCTGTCTCAGTGCTGGTGGAAATGATATTGGGAAGGGTAGGCGAGAAGAGCTGCTAGATAAGTACAGGTCAGCTATAGATCTCATTAAGTCTAAGGGAGGGGTCCCAATCATAAGTAGCATCTTGCCTAGAAGGGGAGTAGGAAATGAATGGTTGTCTAGGGCAATTGGTTTAAATTGCTGGCTAGACAGATACTGCAAGGAACTTGCAATCCCATTCATTGACAACTGGAACAACTTTTTTGGCAAACATGATATGTATGCAAGGGATGGGGTACATCTCTCTGGGGCTGGGGTGGTAGCACTTGCAAACTCGATTGAGAAGACCATTGGTGAAATGCCTATGATTTTAAACTGATGAAAGATAGAGGTATGGGTGTGTGTGGGAAACAAGCAGGTTGCAACACTAGGGTTGGAAACAGTAAATGTATAAAAGGTATTCAGCATGAAGTTATAAATAAAAACAATAGATCAGGTCAGCAAACAAAGGGGGACAGCAGAGGACTGCAAGGGACTAGCTCCCTTAAGGTTTACTATACTAATAGCAGGAGTGTAAGAAATAAGATAGATGAGCTAAGATTAATTGCAAGTGCAGGAAACATAGATATTATTGCTATAACAGAGACCTGGCTCAATCTGAAAGATAGAGAGATGCCCTCTGAATGTCATATACAAGGCTATAAATTATTCCACACTGACAGGGTCAACAGGAAGGGTGGTGGAGTAGCGATATATGTCAGAGACAATTTAAATTGTTGTGTTAGACAAGATACAAAATTAGAAGCATCAGCCACTGAATCTGTTTGGTTACAGCTTCTCGAGGGCCGAGAAAAGCTAATTTTGGGTGTGATTTACAGGGCCCCAAATCTTGATAGGGAGTGCAGTAAACTTCTATGGGGCGAAATTCGTTAGGCATCTACATACGAAAATGTTGTGCTAATGGGAGATTTCAACTATAGACAGATTGACTGGAGCAATTTGACAGGAAATTTAGAGTCAGGTGACTTTCTTGATACGATCCAGGATTGTTTTTTAAAACAGTTTGTGACAGAACCAACTAGGGGAAATAACCTCCTTGACTTGGTTCTTGCCAGTAGGGAAACCCTAATTAATAATATTGAGGCTAATGATGAGCTTGGAGAAAGTGATCACAAATCGCTCAGTTTTAATATATCATGGAATTCCCCTAATAATGACAATCAAGTCTCTGTTCCTGACTTCCGCTTGGCTGATTTCATAGGACTGGCAAATTACTTAGGTGGGCTGTGCTGAAATGACCTGACTAAGGGTCAGGTAGGTGGTGATGGTTGCCGATATGACACTTTCCAGGGCATAGTTCTAGCTGCTCAGTCAAATTATGTTCCAAATAGGGAAATCAGATCAAACAAAAATGATCCTAAATTGATGAACAATAGATTAAAATATCTAATTGGTCAAAAGAGAGGCATATATAGGCAAATTAAAAGAGGAGAGGGGCAATTAAGAAATCGATATATTCAGTTACAGAGAGAAATAAAAAAAGGGAATTAGAAAAGCAAAAAGTGATTATGATGTTAAAG
Source organism: Cherax quadricarinatus (assembly GCF_038502225.1). Taxonomy (NCBI): domain Eukaryota; kingdom Metazoa; phylum Arthropoda; class Malacostraca; order Decapoda; family Parastacidae; genus Cherax; species Cherax quadricarinatus. The sequence continues at coordinate 12,323,590 of NC_091384.1, read as the reverse complement.
TTGCAAGAGAATCGAAGACTAACCCAAAAGGATTCCTTCAGGTATACAGAAGTAAGATCAGGGACAAGATAGGCCCACTCAAAAGTTCCTCGGGTCAGCTCACTGACAGTGATAAGGAAATGTGTAGAATTTTTAACACATACTTCCTCTCAGTTTTTACACAGGAGGATACCAGCGATATTCCAGAAATGATAAATTATGTAGAACAGGACGATAATAAACTGTGCACAATTAGGGTCACAAGTGACATGGTCCTTAGGCAAATAGATAAATTAAAACCTAACAAATCCCCAGGCCCTGATGAACTGTATGCAAGAGTTCTAAAGGAATGTAAAGAGGAGCTTAGCAAACCTTTGGCTAATCTTTTCAACATATCACTACAAACTGGCATGGTGCCAGATGAGTGGAAAATGGCAAATGTGATACCTATTTACAAGGCAGGTGAGAGGTCCTTAGCTTCGAACTATAGACCAATAAGCCTAACCTCAATAGTGGGAAAATTTATGGAATCAATAATTGCCGAGGCAATTCGTAGCCACCTTGAAAAGCATAAATTAATCAACGAATCTCAGCATGGTTTTACAAAGGGGCGTTCCTGCCTTACGAATTTATTAACTTTTTTCACTAAGGTATTTGAGGAGGTAGATCATGGTAATGAATATGATATTGAGTATATGGACTTCAGTAAGGCTTTTGACAGGGTCCTACATCAGAGACTATTCAGCAAAATTAAGGCACATGGAATAGGAGGAGAAATTTTTTCCTGGATAGAGGCATGGTTGACAAATAGGCAGCAGAGAGTTTGCATAAATGGGGAGAAATCAGAGTGGGGAAGCGTCATGAGCGGTGTTCCACAGGGGTCAGTGTTGGGCCCCCTGCTGTTCACAATCTACATAAACGACATAGATGAGGGCATAAAGAGCGACATCAGCAAGTTTGCCGATGACACCAAAATAGGCCGTCGAATTCATTCTGACGAGGACATTAGAGCACTCCAGGAAGATTTGAGTAGACTGATGCAGTGGTCGGAGAGGTGGCAGATGCAGTTTAATATAGACAAATGCAAAGTTCTAAATGTTGGACAGGACAATAACCATGCCACATATAAACTAAATAATGTAGATCTTAATATTACGGATTGCGAAAAAGATTTAGGAGTTCTGGTTAGCAGTAATCTGAAACCAAGACAACAGTGCATAAGTGTTCGCAATAAAGCTAATAGAATCCTTGGCTTCATATCAAGAAGCATAAATAATAGGAGTCCTCAGGTTGTTCTTCAACTCTATTCATCCTTGGTTAGGCTTCATTTAGATTATGCTGCACAGTTTTGGTCACCGTATTACAGAATTGATATAAATGCTCTGGAAAATGTACAAAGGAGGATGACAAAGTTGATCCCATGTATCAGAAACCTTCCCTATGAGGATAGACTAAGGGCCCTGAATCTGCACTCTCTAGAAAGTCTTAGAATTAGGGGGGATATGACTGAGGTGTATAAATGGAAGACAGGAATAAATAAAGGGGATGTAAATAGTGTGCTGAAAATGTCTAGCCTAGACAGGACTCGCAGCAATGGTTTTAAGTTAGAAAAATTCAGATTCAGGAAGGATATAGGAAAGTACTGGTTTGGTAATAGAGCTGTGGATGAGTGGAACAAACTCCGAAGTACAGTTATAGAGGCCAGAACGTTGTGTAGCTTTAAAAATAGGTTGGATAAATACATGAGTGAGTGTGGGTGGGTGTGAGTTGGACCTGATTAGCTTGTGCTACCAGGTCAGTTGCCGTGTTCCTCCCTTAAGTCAAGGTGACCTGACCTGACTAGGTTGGGTGCATTGGCTTAAGCCGGTAGGAGACTTGGACCTGCCTCCCATGGGCCAGTAGGCCTGCTGCAGTGTTCCTTTGTTCTTATGTTCTTAAATATTACTCAATATTCACACGTACCACACTTACATGCTTGCCCACTCGCACCCGCATGCCTCTGAATGGGAGACTAGCCCGTTGCTTCCCACTGACCTACAAATTCCATAAATCACACAGCCGAAAATTCTTATAACCCTCTGTAAATTCAGAGTTCCATCTCCTACCATATACTTCCCGATTGCGGCACTTAGATCTGTAAAATGTCACTGCCAGCACCTTTTATTCTTTCACCGGCTCCAACATCCCTCATTGCCCATGATGTGAACACGAAATCAGTTACCAGATATGCCACTGTGTTTTTAACCTGCGCTCCCACCCCATCAATATCTAAACTTAACACTCGCAATACCTGCAACCCACCCCTCCCATAAATCGAATTACCCTTCCAAACCATTCCCTGACCCTGCCTATGCATTCACAAAAATATACAACATGAAAAATGGTTTCTACTTCACCACACGCTCGACACTCCCCGCCTTCCCTGAGCTTTCGATTAAATAAAACGATCCCAGATGGCAGAATCCCGTGTAAAAAGCAATACATCACCTCTCGTACACCCGGACTGATGCGCAACTTCCGGAGACATTCCCATATGTCGCGCCAGGCATGCATCGGGTATGTTCCTTCTACAGCAGCCACCTTCAACCCCCCCCCACTCTCTCGATTATGCGCAGCTTGACTCGAGCTGGATCTCTCACCACCATCATAAATCTCAACATAGCCTCCCCTACTCGAAATTCCTTCCCCGCCCACCAACGTTTTATGTCCGCATGCACTTTCTCGATCCCCCCCCCCTTTATTCCCTCCCTCCCGCAAAAAACTTCGTTTCACGTAAATACTCATAATCCTTTGTTCCAGCGGATGAGCCCCAGCCCTCCTTCACCAATCGGCAAAGTAATTACCCCTCTGCTTAACCACTCACAGCCAAATCCCCCAATGAACCGATAAACCCTATGCAACAATTTCGTGACTTTTCGGCACATTAACAGATACATGACCACCACATGCCATAATTTACTATGTAAGAGTATGTTTGTCGCAATTACTCTTTGGTGCAATGTGAGATTTGCGGACCTCAGTTCTCCTAATCTTTTTAACACACTGTCCACGGCACTCACCGAGTTCACCTCACGTGCCACCAATGGATCACAAACATACACAATCCCACATATCTTAAGCTGGTCCACCATGCTCCACCTACCTATCATGCCCCCATTCATTTGGTCCCAATTTCCCACTGCCATGGACTTATTCTTCATAGCATTAATTCTCATCCCTGTCGCCTTTCCAAACACGTCCACGATTCCTTTCACCTGCTGCAAATCTACACCACCTCCTACCAAGACCGATGTATCATCTACGTAACCTACAATACCAGGCCACCCATCGCGCTCATAACCCCCCAATCCCCCCAAAACTCTAGCCCACACCGCCCTATAAAAAGGATCTTGAAAACACGCATACAGTAATTGTGAAAGGGGACAACCTTGCCTCAAACCCCGACCCATCTGAACTGGCACACCTAACTTTCCATTGACCTGTACATGCATAGTCGCCTCTGTGTATAAAGCCTGTGCCCAAGAGATGATTTCATTCCCTAAACCCTGCCAACGCATGAACTGCCACAAAGCTCCTCTTTCTACACTATCATATGCCGTAGCCCAATCCAAAGCTAAAATCCCTTCCCCCCCACCCGACACCTGTCGCCTTTCTATGAAACCACGAATCATCCCGTGGCCTTCAAACATGGACCTGCCTGATACTCCGTATTGTCCTCTATCTATAACTTTTTCCATCACCTTTTTCAGTCTATTCCCCAGTATCCTCGCAAACAACTTGTAATCACCATACATAAGTGAAATGGCCCTATAATCCAGGACTGTTGATCGATCCCCTTTTGGCACCAGTACCACCACTGCCGTCCGTTGCAATTCTCCCATAACCCCGTTAGTCTTTAAGATGTTAAACAACCATACCAAAAACGCTGTCATCACACCCCAGTTTGTTACGTAGAAATCACTCGGGAGACAATCAATGCCAAGTGCTTTACCTAAGCTCACCCCAGCCAGAGCCTGCCATATTTCACAATCCGAAATAGGCCCTCCCAATGCCTCTCTGTCTTGCCTACTAAGCCCACACTGCATGTTATCACCGATTTCCCGCAGTGCTATATTACTTATCCCACCGCTTGTCATGTAGGTCTTAAACCACGCATCTATATACCCACTCATGCCCTCCGTCATCACCAAAACTTGGCCCTCGTGATAGCCTTCTCTCCCTGCATGCACTGTTAACCCCATCATTTCCGTCGTTGTTCTCCGCTGCCTCTGTTCCCTCAACACACATGCCGAAGGCCGATCCCCATAGAGAACCTCCTCCAACCCTCCCACCACCCGAGCACCATCAAAACGATCATTATGCAAGCCCTTTATACGTTCCTTTAAATCCTCAATTTTCTCTACAAGGTATCGTGCACCATCACCCACATAACAATCATGTAACTGTCCTTCCAAATACCCCTGAAGCCTGTACAACATTTGATTTTTTCCCGCCCTCGCCGAACATAAAAATCCCGGATACATGTCTTAGCCACCATATCCCACCACTGAACCAAGTCACCATCCCCAGGTGCCTCCGCCCACAAACCCTCCCACAAAGTCGCAAATGATAAGCTGCTCTCATCCCATTTCAACAATTTAACATTCAATTTCCAATAACTACAACTCCTTCTAGGTAATCCCTCCCACCCTACGTCCACGAGAACCCCTCTATGATCGGAAAACACCACATCCACGATACGAACGCTCTTAACTGCGACGGTACACGGTACATACACTCTATCAAGTCGCGCTGTGTACCCACGATGTACAAAAGTATGCTCAACCTCACCCCCCCCACCACGTCCATTAATCCCGCTCCAGTCAATAAATCCCACAACACCCCAGAAAAGTGTCCACTTCCCTGGGGTTCAACATCCCTACGCGGGCTCACGCAGTTCCAATCCCCTCCTATGAGCGCCACTTCAGGGAGTGATCTCAAACAGTAAATACCTCCTTCACAAAGTTAGTTTTTACACACCCATCATTCTCTGCTGGTCCGTACACACACATGAAGGCAGCCTTCACTCTGCCCCATAGACCTTCCACCCTTATTACCCTCCCCTCCCCACCCACGCAATGCCTCACAACAAACGGGCTAGTCTCCCTGATCATGATGGCAACGCCACCTTTCAACCGTATAGCATTCTCCACATACATATCATACCCATCTATCCACAACTCACTTCCTAATTTATGATTGTGTTCCTGTAAAAACACAACATCAACATTATTACGCACTAATAATTCTCGGAACCATACATGCTTTCGCACACTCCTCAAACCATTAATATTTAATCTCAGGCACTTAAATTGGTCAGTGGGGGTTTTCCTTTCGATACTGAATGTTTCTCACCGAGTCTTTTGTTCCCACCCTTTTCAACCCCTCCCCCTTTTGAAGCACTCTTGACCAACCCTTGGGCTTCAGGTTCACAGGGCACTCTCTGTGCCACATCCACCCAGGTTTTTTTTTTCCTGATCGCTAGGATGGCGTCAGCACTTCCTCAGAGACTGTAAGCACAACAGAGCGATTTTGCATTGCACTTTCCACCTGCATGTCTTCATCCACAGAGCAGTCCTGGTGGATTTCCACCTCCACCGTATGTTGCAGCAAGGCGTCAGGGACGCCCACGACCAAATGCTCTTCATATCCAGCATCCACCTTCGCAGCAGGTCCCAGGTTTAGGGATGGGTCCGTAACAGGATTCATGCTCCTCTCTGTAAATAATTCATCCAGCACGGAGGCAATGGATTCCTCTACGTCGTTGTTATGCACATCTTGCAGAGCCGGGCCTTCTACTGTTTTCGCCTCCAAAGAAGGCGACACTTCCGGGAGTGTGGCACACGCTGTTACCGTCGACCTCTCAACCTCTTTGCTCCATGACAATCCTGATGGTATCACCGGCACACCAGGCACATCTTGCCCCGCAGCTTCCTCCTGAACGTCCTTGCTTTGTTGCTCAACCTTGGCACCTAGTCGTCGTTCACACTGTACCACCATATGATCATATGCGCTGCACAACCTGCAGGTGCGGCTTTGCCCTGCATATGACACCATTACCTGAGTTCTGAAGTTTTGCAAGATCACGTAAGAAGGGATCGGGTGCCATAATGTCATCTTTACAGAAAACGTACCTTCTGGTATTCCTGCATATGACTCGTCAGACCACCTCCCTGCTGTAGCCATGTGAATGGTGCCATAATTACCCAGTGCAGCTCTAATGTCAGACACATCAGCTTCAAAGGGCACATTTCTGACCTTTTCCCATGTGTAATAGCGGGAGACGTCATGTAGCTTGACTGATACTGCGGGGTTAACCACTAGATTAACCTCCTGGAACTTGTCGACCACCTCCTCGTAAACATGAGCCGAGCAGAACTTCAAAAAGATCCGTGAAACGCCATTCATTGCCACACCGCACAAGTCTTCGTTGGCAATACCATAGGTATCACGAATTATCGCAGGCAATAGTAGTGCCGTCGACGGTCCAAGCACGGCCCCACGAGTCAATTCAATACACACAGTGTTTACGCGGCGCCTCGCTGCCATGTTGTGAAAGCGAAAACTGCCACCAGTCAACTATAGGGGGCAGCAGTAGCAAACGTCCTCTCTACTCAAAGGCTGGGAGGCGAACGATTCCCGAATTGGTGATTGTTACGATGTATCGTAATATTTCTTTGCTTTTATCATCCAGATAATACTACCTCGCTAGCTGCTTCGGTAATAACTAAACCGAAGCCGCTGGATCGTCGTAGTATTATCAGTCATCCTTCATCATTTGTGTATATATGTACGGTTGGTTTAGAAAGACACGTAAGCAAACACTATAACATATTTATTAGAAAACGTTTCGGTCCTGGGACCTTGATCACTTCTAACATACAGAGTATGTGTATAATGTTCGCCAAGACCGTAGTCCTGGCATGGGTCTCAATCTTGCGATGACCCGTCTCTGGCTCCCGAGGGAGAGAGGTTTCTACAATGATGCGACATATGCTGTTCAAGCACTCTTCTGGTCAGTTCAACTGGTTCATCTCATAAGTGACAACACCGTATGTACTCCTAACTGTGGACACTAGCGAGGAGGAGGAGATGTCGTTATCACAGGTAACAGCTTGTCTGGTTCGTTGACTCCATGGTACACTAGTGTGGCCGCAGTCATCTCTGGTTCCTCTTCGAGAGGGAATATCACTCCTAGTTGCCTGCGGAGTGTCTCAGTAACTTCACACTTCAGAAGATAGTGTGTTAGGGGCCGCTGGACAACGTGCTGACAGTACTGGCACATCTCCTCCTCAGCCTTGTCTACCATCATCTTGGCTGTGGGAAAGCCCAAACGAAGCCGATGGATGGCGGTACACTGCGCTCTGGACCAGCTTCTATCATACGGAGGGGGTTCTCCCTGAGTCGCTGCTCGGTACCACTGTTGAGATGGGGTATCACCTAAGACCTCCCCCATAAGTTTCATGGCTCTGGCAGCCACCAGTTTGATCTGTCGTAGGCTAATTGGGACAGTAATCCCAACATGTGGATAGTCTGTTGCTGCCTTGGCTGCATCATCTGCCGCCTCATTTCCCCGGATGCCAGCATGGCTGGGGATCCAGTTCAATGTCGATCTGTTACCCTGAACTTCTAAGGCTGTCATTATGCTCAGGATCGATGTGATGAGGTGAACATTGTCCTGTGGTTGAGGATGGGAGAGGGCATTGATTGCAGACGTGGAATCAACATGTATGACAGGTCGAAGTCGATGTCGTAGGGCATGTGACAATGCCTGCTGAATCGCCACCAGCTCAGCTTGAAGGATCGTGCAGTGGTCAGGGAGTCGCCAGCCTTGTGTGTGACCATTGTGGTACAGTCCAGCTGCTGCTCTCTTCCTGTCAGGGTCGACAGAACCATCTGTGAAATACACTGCACATGTGCCTCCCTCTGCCAGTGCCATGCTTGTCTCAGCATGATTGCCGAGTGTGTCTTGACTGCAGAGACGCTTAGAGATGGGTAGCTGCATGATGCAAACATCGGCTGGTTCTTGGCGCCAGGGAGGTGGTGGATGGTACCCAGCAACAGGAAGGTCACAACTCTTCTCAAGGAGTAGTTGTATAGGCAGCAGCTTCCGCCCAGCAGCACAAAACGAACGAATCCAGGAGTAGTCCGTGAAGAGTGTGGGGTCTTGTGCCATGGTTGTCAATATCCGTCTCCTTAGTGGGGTACCTTGCTGCCGGTGCAGAATCGTGGCCACTTTGCAGGCGTTTTTGTATCTTACTCTGTCAGCCAAGGAAGGAAGCTGGGCCTCAGATCTGAGACATACTGTGTTGGTCCAGATGGGGGCCCCAAGCATAGTTCTTATCGCCTGATTTTGTACGACCTCCACTCTTTGCCTGCTCTGCGGGAAGAGATGAGCTAACGCCGGTGCACCGTAGTCAATGAGCGAGCGTATAGCTTGTATATAGTACAAGCGAAGCACATCTTTGCTTGCCCCTGCACGGTGCCTCGTCATGGCTCTCATGGCGTTGAGTCTGAGTAGAGCACGTGACCTGACATACTCGGCCTGTTTCTGAAAGGTCAGCTTTTTATCAATGTAGATTCCCAAGTACAGGTAGGAGCCTGTCCACTCAAGTTCTATATCCTGAATACGTAATCTATTCACAGGATCTGGTCCCTTGAACAACATTGCTAGAGATTTCTCGGCCGAGATCTTGAGGCCTAGTTCCTTGCAAGACTGCGTAATTAGGTCCAAAGCTCTCTGAGCCTGTCGTTCTAAATTGCCTTTCCCATTCACTACGAGTGCAAGATCATCAGCATAGCTGAGGAGCTGTGTACCACTATGAAAGGGAAGGCTCACAAGTTCCTGCATAAGGATGTTAAACAGGGTAGGACTGAGCACACCTTCTTGTGGCGTACCGTTTTCCAGGGATTTAAAGGAAGAGTAGTGTCCCTGAAAGCTGACACAGGCCTGCCTGCCCCTAAGGTAGGACTCTATCCAGGTCAGGATGCGTCCTTTGATTCCCTTCCGAGCTAGTATTGCCAGAATTGCTGTGGGGCTGGCTAGCTCAAATGCCTTTTCAAGGTCGAGGTAGACGACAATACTAGGTTTTTTGTTACTGTCAGCAATCTGGCTTAGTAGAGTGGTTATGCACTCTGCTGTACCCACTCCTTTGGTGAAGCCAAATATGTGATGATGAGAGGGTCCAAGTTTCCATAGGAGGCGGTTTAACACCATCCTCTCAGCAGTCTTGGCTAAGCAGCTGGTCAGCGATATGGGTCTCATACTGCCTGGGTCCTTTGGCTTTGGAATTGGTACGATGGTAGCTTTCTTCCAAGCTGCTGGGAGTGTCCTGGCCCTCCACGACTTGTTAATGACGTCTAGTATGGCCTCCCATCCACTCTGCCCAGCCCGTGCAATCATGGAGTATGTAACACCATCGATGCCCGGGGCAGTGTCACCTGTGTTCTTAATGGCACGTCGGAGTTCCAAGTCCGTGAGGTCTTCATCAGTCACATCTTCGGACTCACATGCAGCTTGTATCGTTAGCTGGCGCTGTGGCAGAAGATCCGTCTGTATATTCCTAACATACAGAGGTAGAAAGACATTATATATATAGGCAGAGAGTGAGGTGTGAGTGATGCACGTGACCTGAGGAATGTCATGTTGTGATGAGGACGGGTAGACGATGAAATCATGTGACTCCTGCGTTGTTGGGTTGGTGGTGCTTAAGTATCATGTATGCCAAAGTTTTTGAAATTTTGTAGTTTCCAGTGTTGCGTTCTATAGTGTCGGTGACAGCGATTACTGAGGCTTCTAGGTACCGTCGGCGTCTGAGGTCTGGTTCTGTGAGAACGAGTTGTCTCATTCCAGTTCATCAAATGCCCCGAGGAGTTTCTGTGGAGGACACAGGCGTACCTTACATCGTCTCTGTTAGAGGCATTTCGATGCTCATTCAAGCGGATTGCAAGATCTCTGCCTGTCTCTCCTACATATTTCTTGGGACAGAACCCACAGGGGATAGTGTAGACGCCTGCTGTAGAAGTTAGAGGTGTGGGGCTGCGTTTCGTAGCGAGGTCTTTGATAGATGATGTGTTTATGGTGGAAACGTTGATGTTACTCATAGCAAGTGCCCGGCGAGTACTCTTGGCAACATCACCACATGGGAGTACTATGAACTGCTTAGGGGGCTGTTCAAGTGTAAACTTTATTGATGGTTCAACTGCATTGATCTTGTTGAGAAGGGCCTGGATATTGAGACGTCTCAGATAGAAAACCAATATATCATCAACGTATCTTAGCCAGGTAACGGTGTTGGGAATGTGGGTGCTGATACGTTGATGATATATTGGTTTTCTATCCGAGACGTCTCAATATCCAGGCCCTTCTCAACAAGATCAATGCAGTTGAACCATCAATAAAGTTTACACTTGAACTCGAAAACGATGGCAAACTTCCTTTCCTCGACGTTCTCCTGTGCAGATCTCCCGACAGTGACAAACTTCTCTTCAAAGTGTATAGAAAACCTACCAACAAGGACGATCTTATACACTTTTATTCACACCAAGACACCCGCACTAAGAGAGGAGTCCTCATTGGCTTCTTCTTGAGAGCTCTTCGCATCTCCAGCCCTTGTTTTCTAGAAGAAGAATGCACTTACATAACACAAGCCTTTACACGTCTTCAGTTCCCATCTTTCTTCATCCGAGATTGCAGACTCAAGGCACAAGCTATCCTCAACAAACCGCCCATGGAACAGCCCCCTAAGCAGTTCATAGTACTCCCATGTGGTGATGTTGCCACGAATACTCGCCGGGCACTTACTATGAGTAACATCAACGTTTCCACCATAAACACATCATCTATCAAAGACCTCACTACGAAACACAACCCCACACCTCTAACTTCTACAGCAGGCGTCTACACTATCCCCTGTGGGTTCTCTCCCAAGAAATATGTAGGCGAGACAGGCAGAGATCTTGCAGTCCGCCTGAATGAGCATCGAAATGCCTCTAACAGAGACGATGTAAGATACTCCTGTGTCCTCCACAGAAACTCCCCGGGGCATTTGATGAACTGGAATGAGGCACAACTCGTTCTAACAGAACCAGACCTCAGACGCCGACGTTGCCTAGAAGCCTCACTAATCGCCGTCACCGACACTATAGAACGCAACACTGGAAACTACAAAATTTCAAAAAACATTGGCATACATGATACTTAAGCACCACCAACCCAACAACACAGGAGTCACGTGATTTCATCGTCTACCCGTCCTCATCACAACATGACATTCCTCAGGTCATGTGCATCACTCACACAGGAGAGCACAGCGCTAGCACGATCGACACCATGCCCTGCCCTTCTAGGGCAGGGTTGGTGCCAGAGCCCTGAGTTTGTAGCTCACAAGATGAGGCGGGTACTTGTGCCTCCTCCCATGGGAGACTTAGGTCTCAGACACTCCCTAGACAGGGAGCCAGTGCCGGGCCACCACTTGGAAGGGCCCGGGCCGGGAGAATGCCGGCGAATCTTTAACAACAACAACAACCTCTGTATGTTAGAAGTGATCAAGGTTCCAGGACCGAAACGTTTTCTAATAAATATGTCATAGTGTTTGCTTATGTGTCTTGCTAAACCAACTTGTCGGTATTTATTACCAAGGTTTATACCATATGTACGGTTAAATATAACAAGCTCGACTTTGTCCAAGAGTTGGGTTGTTTCTGACGTCATGATTTGGCGCCTTCTGTTTACCTGCCATTCACGAGGCTTGTTCCCGGCAGTCTCTCTCTGGCAATCTCTGAGAACAATCCGACTTAGCGTTGGCTCTTCCTCGTCTACCCTGTGAATGGGGAAACAGACCAGCTCATCTATTCGAGGATTATTTTACAGTGTTTGCGTACATCTCCCTAATGCAAAGACGAGCTTGGGAAATTGGTGTTTTCTCGGTTATTGGAAAAGTGGTACCTCTACCTGAGCTGTAAGGAAGTGTATATATATATATATATATATATATATATATATATATATATATATATATATATATATATATATATATATATATATATATATATATAGTAATTTAAATATTATGTACAAAGATTATCAACTTGGTATATTTAAGCATTGAAATTGCTTAATATGTAATGGGCCTAAATCAGAAGAATTTGAATATACCTTTTATTGTATATCCTGAATGAAGATAAATATGTTCATTTAAGTTAACATAATATAGACGGCTTTGTCTTGATTTACCCCTTTTGATTAAGATTAATATAAACGAAACATCAAGGAATTTGTTTCAATAACTGTATTACGACAAAAGGAGACCCCCCCCCTTTTTCTCCTTGAGAAGAAAAGGTAACCCGGGGTAAACCTGAACCTTTTTAAAGATCTCCTATTCGTAATAGTGATTTTACCCATTTTAAGTCCTATTGTAAGCCAATCGACCAAATTCTTAGCTATTTTGATAATACGCCTTTTGTTCTATCGATTAAGCTCAGGAAACCATCATTTCATCTTTTATATCTACCCTTCAAAGTGCACAGAATTCGGTTATTTGGCCAATTTTACATAATATTAAAAATAATTTAAAAACAGTCTTGAATAAAACAATGTATACATTCCTACCACTAAAGCATTACCCATGTTTATTTTTCACATCCATCATTTGCCTTTCATGTTTTATAATAATAATAATTGTGAAAATTTGTGTGGACTGCCTCCATGTGAGTTGTCTACCCTGGCAAGCTCTGTTGACACCGAGCTCTGAGGTCGGTACCTCAGCCTCACAAGTGGCTTATAGGACAGGTTTTCATAAATGACTGATGTTACAAGAAACCTCACCTGCATGCACGTATAAAGGACTAACTTACTTGGTGTTGCAGCATATATCCTGATCTTCAACCTCCCTAAGGTTTAGCCCCTCTGGACTTCCCCTCAGAAACCACGTGCAACCGGGAGCCTTAATTCCTGCAATAGTCAATCGATATTATTTACCTGCCTGCACCTCAGAAATTCCTGTATCCAAGGGGTTGAATATCCCCTAGTATAACTATGCAGAAATGGACACTAGCTTCTAGGCTGACAAGAGACGCCAGTACGTACTGGTCATGAACTGCCGGCTGCACAAAGGGCCCCTCTTCAAGGGGGGCTCCTTGTTGTGGTGAAGAGGCTCTTGGTCTGAGGAATTAGATCTGTCGGTCTCCTTCCTCAGACCGAACCTAGTTACCCCCCAATCCTCCCTTCCCTATCCCATCCTCCCTATCCTCCCCTTTTTCCTTTCCTCCTCCTCCCCACCCCTCCCTTTTTCCCTTCCTTTTTGGTCTTTGGGATTTTTTCCCACAGGCACACTAGTTCCTAGGTATGGGAAAGGGTTCCGTGGTCCATCCCATTCCATTGAGGTTCTTGGTGGTGGCGTAGTTTGCCGTGGAATCTGGATTGCCTGGGGCTGTCCCGTTCCCTCTCCGGTATCCCGGAGGGTGGCTTTGGGTGTCTTTCGGGCGATGGGTGTATCTCTGGAAGCCACCTTTCGGATTCCAGGGGTGGTGGCCGAGGGAGGTATGCTTTGTGGCAGATATCCGGCCGCACTCTCTCTTTTGTCCACCGAGGTAGCTCAGCAGATGTGAGGATGCTATCCCGGATTGCTGGTTTACTGGCATGATTGGTAGGGTATGGCACGGGTTCCATGCTGCATCTGCGCTACTTGCGGTGCTGAGGTCCTCTTGGGCGTGGAGGGAGATTTCTGGCCCTTTCATTCCTCCTAGGAACTATCCCTCCTCGGTCCCCCCTTTTTTTCTTTTTTTATTTTTATTTTCTTTTCTTTCTTTTTTTCTTAAAAACAAAAAGAAAGAAGTAACCTAACCATGGAAGCCCTAGTCCATGAACCTGCTACCCCTGGGCCCCTTCTTGATACCGCACACCGTTCTGACCCCACCTCATCTTTGGACCGCTCTTCGGACACTCCTAATGCCTCTGTACCTCTTGCCAGTCCTGTTTCCTCACCCGCTTCAAGTACTGAGGTCTCGACTGACTCCTTCGATTTATCTGACCTCCGCTCTCCTTTGACTATGTTTCCAGCCTTTCCCTCTACGGTTCAGCAATTTTCAAATCGCCGGCCCATTCCACATTGGACCAACTCTGGTCCCACGCCTAAATGCCAATGACAATTACCTCCTGATGATACTTCTCCACCTTCTCGTCCTTCTCAGAAAAGATCGACACGTCCTGCACTCCCTTTCCATGCTCGGTTTCAGAATGCACAATGGACTAAATTCTTCACTTTACGACCTACTTCCTCTATTGCTTATCTTTCTGACCATAGTATTGGCAAAGCACTCCTACACCATGTTGGTAAAGATATTTCTTTTCATGCTCTTAAGAGTGGTATGCGCATCATCACTGTACAGAATGCTAACCAAGCTCGTGATCTTTCTCTTTTTTCCCATATCGATACTGTTCCTGTCACTATTGAAAAACATTATTCCCTCAATTCTCGTAGTGGTACCATCATTCTCCCCCATACCATAGTTCAACAAAATTTCCAGACATGTGGCAATGACATTCCTGAACAGCTGAAACTCCAAGATCTCCCAATCCTCAAGGTAGACACTTGTGGCTCGTTTAACTTTTGACAGCCGTGAACTCCCATCCTCAGTTTATGTAGCAGGACATCGGTTACAAGTTTGAAAGGTGATCCCTACACCGCAACAGTGTAGAAATTGCTGGCGATTTGGCCATCAAGCAAAATATTGCAGATCTATAGCCGAATGCTCAGTCTGTGGTGCCGATAACCATTCTAATACATCTTGCAATCGACCTCCCTCTTGCCTTAATTGTCATGAGGCTCACCCTTCGTACTCTCGCCGTTGCCAAGTCTACTTAAATGAGTGGGAAATCTGTTACCTCAAAGAGGCAGAAGGTCTCCCTTATACCATGGCAGTTTCTCATCTCCGCCTCCAAGGGAGACTACCTCGTATTTCTTATTCCCGTGTTTCAAAACGTCCCCCCACTTCTGGGGTCCCATCTTCTGCAGCCTCCTCAGTGGTTACCTCTCCCATAGTCACTCCTGTATCTAATTCTTTTGCTGTCCTGGGCTCAGACGTCCACTTCAACGCCTCAGTCTGTTCTCGCTTCTTCGTGTTCTCCCTCACAAGCCTAGGTATCGACGAGATCTCGTACGACACCTCTCAATCGTCCCTCTACTTCTCAGAAGTCAAAAAAAGGTCTTTTAACCCCTCCTTCCCTTCTTCAACCTCCTCATTTTACCTTTCCTGTCTCTGTACCTAGTTCTCACCCTCTCACTGGCTCTGTTACAAGTGTAGAGGTTCACCCTCCTCCTCGTACTGTACCTTCCTCCCAGGTTCCCTCCCAAGTTTCTTCCTCTTCTGCCACCTCCCAGGTTTCTGCCTCTTCTGTCCCCTTCCACGCTTCTTCTCCAGTTCCCTCCACCCTTTCGCCCCCCCCTACCCTGGTACAGTCCATTACAGTTCCAATCTTTACTCATCCTCCCCCTACCATCTCAAATATTGTCTCCAATACGACGTCTCTGAATTTCGAAACACTTGAAGCAATCTCTGAATATATTGCAGAGACCAAACCATCAATGGACACTGATCCACCCTCTGTTCCTTCTCTCTCCTCTCCTCCATCTGTGCAACTCCTTCCTTCACAGCGCACCATTCCTTCGCTGCTTGAACATTTTCCGCTGCCTCCGCATATGGACTTTTCTAACCCCTCTAGTCCATAGGGACCCTTACCTGTGGATTTCAAGTATTTTTATCGTTGCCAATCATGGCCTATTTACAGTGGAAAATATGCGGCCTCAGGGGTAATCAGGAGGAGCTTCAGATGTTACTCTCCCAGTTTTCCCCTGTTGGTGTTTGCTTACAGGAACCAAAATTACACTCTGCTGTTATCTATCCCATCTCAGGCTATAATTTATTGTATTCTTCAGATCCTTTTCCTGATGGGACCTTTAATGGAAGTGCCCTTCTTCTATGCACTGATATTCCACACCATCAGCTATTTGTTCGTACTTTGCTGCATTACACAGCAGCCCGTATCCACTTGCATAGGTGGTATATGCTCTGTTCTTTATATCTCTCTCCTTCTCGGGCATTATCTATTCTGGATATTGCCTTTCTTGTTTCGTCATTACCGCCACTGCTTTTGTTACTTGGCGATTTTAATGCCCATCATTTCCTCTGGGGGGTCTCACTGTGAATCCCGTGGCATTCAGTTAGAAGCTTTTCTTGCTACCCACCCCCTCCATGTTTTAAATACAGGTATCACACCCATTTTGATCCTCGGACTCGCACTCTCTCTTACATCGATCTCTCAGTCTGCTCTTCCTCCACCGCATTAGACTACACCTGGTCTGTTCTCCCGGATTTACATGACAGTGATCATTTCCCAATCACTCTTACTTCCCCTTCATATTCACCACCTCTTCGTATCCCACGCTGGCAATTTGATCAGCCAAATTGGAACCTTTACTCACAACTAAGTGTTTTTATTGAGGTTCCTTCTTCATCCTCCACTGATGAGCTTTTACTCCTCTTCTCGTCCTCCGTTTTAACCGCAGCTTCTCATTCTATACCCCAAACTTTGGGCAGGCATTCCCAGAAATGTGTGCCTTGGTGGTCTCCTGCTTGTGCTCGTGCAGTACGTTTGAAACGCGCTGCATGGGGCAGGTACCGGTACAATAGAACCACGGAGAGACTTCTTGATTTTAAGCAGAAGCGTGCGATCACTCGCCGTGTCATCCGTGACGCTAAATGCACTTGCTGGCGAGATTGTCTCCACCATCACTTCTGCTTCCTCTGTGAGTGCAGTCTGGAAAAAAGTACGAAAACTGAGTGGTAAATATTCTCCTAACCCGGCTCCTGTTCTGCGGGTTGCCTGTGTTGATATAGCAAACCCACTAGATGTTGTCAATGAAATTGGCAATCATCTGGTCCATATTTCTCAGGGGCTCCATCTATGCCCCTAGTTTCTTTCCTCAAAGTCTGCCAGAGAGTTAGCACCCTTGGACTTTTCTTCTCTTAGAGAAGAACAGTATAATGTGCCTTTTACACTTCAAGAACTGGAGGCAACACTCTCAGCTTGCCGATCATCGGCAGCTGGGCCCGATCTCATTCATATTCGTATGCTACAACATTTACATCAGTCAGCCCTTGCAGTCCTATTATGCCTTTTTAATCTTATTTGGTCACAAGGAGTTCTTCCACAGCCGTGGAAATCTGCCATTGTTCTCCCTTTCCGCAAACCAGGCACTCTGGGACATGAAGCCTCCCACTATCGTCCCATTGCTCTTAACAGTGCAGTTTGCAAAGTGATGGAACGCCTGGTAAATAGACGTTTAGTGTGGTATTTAGAGACACACAACAGTCTCTCCACTCGTCAATATGGCTTTCGTAAGGGATATTCTACCATAGACCCCTTACTACGCTTGGATACATATGTTCGTAATGCATTTGCAAATGACCACTCAGTTATTGCCATATTTTTTGACCATGAGAAGGCATATGACACAACTTGGATGTATAATATTTTGGCCCAAGCCCACTCCTTAGGCCTCGAAGGCAATCTACCATCCTTCCTTAAGACCTTTTTAACTGACAGGCATTTCCGTGTTCGGGTTAACAATATGCTCTCCCCGGACTTTATCCAAGCTGAAGGTGTCCCCCAGGGATGTGTTCTGTGCACAACACTTTTTCTCCTTGCACTTTTTCTCCTCCTCTAGTCTTCCATCAAATATTTGGTCATCACTCTATGTTGATGACTTCGCTATTGCCTGTGCAGGCGCTGACTGCCACCTCATTACAGTTTCTCTCCAGCATGCGGTCGACCGTGTTTCCAATTGGGCCACCACACATGGGTTTAAATTTTCCGTAACCAAAACTCGCCAAATTACTTTCACTAGACCCTCTGTCATCTCCGATCATCCTTTGTACCTCTATGGCTCCCATATCCCTGAATGTGATACAGTCAGGTTTCTGGACCTCCTCTTTGACCGTAGGTTATCCTGGAAACCTCACATTACCTCTCTGAAGGCAACTTGTCACAGCCGGTTGAACCTTCTTAAAACCCTTGCTCATCTTTCATGGGGAGCTGATCGTCGAACTCTCCGTCTACATTCCACCCTCATTTTATCGAAACTTGATTATGGTGACCAGATCTATTCAGCGGCCTCTCCTGCTACTCTCTCTAGTCTTAACCCCATTCATCACCAAGGATTACGTTTATGCCTTGGTGCTTTTCGCTCTTCCCTTGTTGAGAGCCTCTATGCAGAAGCGAACGTTCCATCCTTATCCAATCGCCGTGATGCCCATTACCTTCTCTACTATGTACGCTCTTATGATCTCCGCAATCCTTCCATTTATAGAATGGTCACTGATATTAGTAGACATTCTTTATTTGTTCGCCGCCCCTGTTTACTCCATCCCTTCTCTCTTCGCCTACATTCGCTCTTGTCTTCTCTTCAATTACCACCTTTCTGTGTTCATGTAGCATCTCACTTTTCCCTACCCCACTGGGAAGTTCCAGCTGTTTGAGTCTGTTCTTTCTCTCTCCCTTACTCGAAACCCAACTGTCTATGGTTGCTTCCTGCTCTCTTTTTCTTGACCACTTCCACTCTCATTCTCATGCTATTGCAGTACACAGATGGCTCTAAGTCTTCTGACGGCATAGGATTCACAGCAGTGTTTCCAGACAGCGTCGTACGAGGGCATTTACTATCTTCGGCTAGTATTTTTACTGCTGAATTGTATTCCATTCTTGCAGCACTTATCCGTATTGCATCTTTCCCTGTGTCATCATTTGTGGTTGTCTCAGACTCCCCTAGAGCTTTACAGGCTATACAGAAATTTGATACACCTCACCTCTTAGTCCTCCGTATCCAACTTTGGCTACGCTGCATCTTTACCAAGCATAAAAATGTTGTTTTTTGTTGGGTCCCTGGTCATGTTGACGTATAGGGCAATGAACAGGCAGACACTGCTGCATGATCAGCAGTACATGACCTACCAGTTTCATATAGAGGTATTCCATTTACAGACTATTTTGCTGCAATAGCTACCCACCTTCACACCCGTTGGCAACAACGTTGGTCTGCTATGCTCGGTAACAAACTTCAATCTATTAAACCGAGTATAGGTTACTGGCCGTCTTCTTGTCACCAGTGTCGAGGTTGGGAGACTACTCTCTCCCGTCTTCGCATTGGCCATACTCGTCTTACTCATGGATATCTCATGGAGAGGCGCCCTGCTCCTCTCTGTGAGAATTGTCAGGCTCCATTATCAGTCAGCCACCTTCTGTTAGACTGCCCACTTTATCAACGAGCACGCAGAATTTACCTCCATCGTTGTCTTCACTCCGCTGTTCTCTCTTTACCTTCCCTTCTCGCTGATGGACCCACCTTTCATCCCGACTCTCTCATTGACTTTTTGACAACAACTGACTTACTTCACAAACTCTGATACCTTCAGCCCTTTCTACCTCAATCTCTTGCTACCCTCTACCCCCGCACTATCCCCTGCCTCGCTGTTTTCTGTAACCTACTGATCATCCCTCCCCCCTTCTGCTACCCAATACCCTCGCTTCCTTCCCTACCCTGCAGCGCTGTATAGCCCTTGTGGCTTAGCGCTTCTTTTTTATCATAATAATAATAATGCACCAAGAGCCCACAACTCAACTCGCCCACAATTTTCCCCAGACACTGGCCAGAATCGAGTGGTAAAAAAGGGGGGTCTTGTCTTACTGTATGGCCTGACGGAGGACATCTACAGTACATTAAGGTGTCTCCACCAGATTTCCCCAGGTCTAGTATGTGAAGACACGTGGGGGCGCCGCCTGCTGATCACGGCACTTGTTGCTCAGATGGTGTCTAGTCTTAGAAGGAAGCTCTGGCGTCTTCGAGACCCGTGCCTCGTCATTCAAACTAGGGCTACCAGTTCTCCCTAGCTAACATAATCTAGTGTTTGTCTACATTCGGCCTATTACTACCTATGTTAAGGTCTTAGGTCTACATTTTTATTATCTACAGTTGCCTCAATAATCCTAATAATAGTGTACTAACAGTATAAACTACCTACTTCTTCCCTGAAGGGTAAATCTATCAATTAAGAAGTACCTTACAACCACCTTCGCCAACCCGGGTGTGTGTGTGTGTTTTGGTTGGGTTTAAGGGCTACCCCACCCAGCTGTTTATCTGTGACAAGTCAGAATCTTTGTACACTGTATCTGTCCTGTGGAACTTTTAGGACCGAACAAGTTTCCACAATAATAATAATAATAATAATGTTGGAATTTATTCAGTCCTAAGTCCCAACAGGGTAAATACACCATATGAAGGCCCTAACATGTCACGGATGGATCGTCTGAGTTTGCGGGCCCTTACATCTACCCAAAACACATACATACACCCAGGCTGGCGAAGGTGGTTGGAAGGTACATTTTAATTGATAGATTTACCCTTCAAGGAAGATGAAGGTAGTTTGTACTGTTAGTAAACTAATATTAGGATTATTGAGGCAACTATAGATAATAATAATGTAGACCTAAGACCTTAATGTAGGTAGGAATAGACCCTTAATATAAGCAAACAATAGGTTATATTAGCTAGCGAGAACTGGCAGCCTCAAGTTTGAACGGCGAGGCACGGGCTTTTGAGAGATGAATGCCTCCTTCTACAACGAGACTGCAAACTTGACATGCTGCCGTGAACAGCAGGGCAGCGCCACCACGTGTCTTCACATACTAGACCAGGGGAAATCTGGTGGAGGCATCTCGAAGTACTGTAGATGCCCTCCTCGGTCAGGCCCATACAGTAAGATAAGACCTCCCTTTCTCAGTATTCTGACCAGTTTCTGGGGGAAATTGCGAGTGAGTTGAGCTGTGGATCTTTGTGCAGTCAGATGGCCGAAGACCAGTACGTATCGGTGTCCCCTCGTTGTTAAAGAAGTTAGAGTCACTTCCTGCATAATTTTACTAGGGGATACACACCCCCTCGGAAACAGGAATTTCTGAGGTGCAGGCAGGTCACTAATACCGACTGAATATTGTAGGAATGAGGTTCGCGGCTGCACGTGGTCTTGAAGGGGAAATCCAGAGGGGCTAATGCTTATAGAGGTGGACGACCGGGATATATTCTCCAACACCAAGTAAGTTAGTCCTTCATTAGTGCATGCATGCGAGATTTCTTGCAACATCAGTTATTTATGGAAATGTGTCATATAAGCCACTTGTGAGGCTGAGGTACCGACCTCAGAGCTCGGTGTCAACTGAGCTTGCTAGGGTAGGCAACTCACACAAATTTCCAATAACAATAATAATAATAATAATTTCTTTATTTACTACAAGTACATGTACAAGGTATACAGACCATAGCTGACGTCAATGACATACTACTATATAGAAAGTCGCCTGTTATGCTGAGCATTTCCCGCAAATTAGGTCAGTTTTGTCCCAGGATGCGACCCACACCAGTCCATTAACACCCAGGTACCCATTTTATGCTGATGGGGAACATAGACAACTGGTGTAAACACGTCCAATGTTTCTTCCCTTGCCGGGAATCGAACCCAGACCCTCGTCGTTTGAAGCCAAAGCTTTAGCTAACAAAGAAAGAGGTGATTGAAGTTATTCAGTCTTATTTTACAAGCTAATGCTAAATAAAAGATGAATAATGGAGATGGCAACAGACGTGAGAGGAACAAAGTTTCCACAGTGGTAATAACCCCACTGTTTACATTTCCTGGGTTATTGTGCATTCACTATGTAACACAGATTTTGTTCCTGGCAAGTACGTATTATTTTCCAACTCCTTTTATTGCAATGCAATAGAAAATGTCT
This sequence comes from Cherax quadricarinatus, assembly GCF_038502225.1. Classification (NCBI taxonomy): domain Eukaryota; kingdom Metazoa; phylum Arthropoda; class Malacostraca; order Decapoda; family Parastacidae; genus Cherax; species Cherax quadricarinatus. Next base: position 12,301,737 of record NC_091384.1, on the reverse strand, counting down.
ATTATTCCTTTTAAACTTTGTTTATGTGGCTTACTGGATGAATTTTTTGACAAAAAAAAATGGCTAAATTTCAATATTTTTTGCTACTTTTTGGATGTAAAAAAAAAGAAATAAAATAAATAAAATTTACACAAATAAAATAATATTTATACAAATTTTATTTAAAACTTTCAAAAACTTATTTACAAAGTTAAAATGATCAGTTTTTCTAGATTTGCGAACAGCAACAAATTACTTTTCCGTTTAAGCTATCAAAAGATCGAGACCAAGCTCTTGTGAGCTGCAAGCTCTTGTGAGCTGCAAGCTCTTGTGAGCTGCAAGCTCTTGTGAGCTGCAAGCTCTTGTGAGCTGCAAGCTCTTGTGAGCTGCAAGCTCTTGTGAGCTGCAAGCTCTTGTGAGCTGCAAGCTCTTGTGAACTGCAAGCTCTTGTGAACTGCAAACTCTTGTGAGCTGCAAGCTCTTGTGAGCTGCAAGCTCTTGTGAGCTGCAAGCTCTTGTGAACTGCAAGCTCTTGTGAGCTGCAAGCTCTTGTGAACTGCAAGCTCTTGTGAACTGCAAACTCTTGTGAGCTGCAAGCTCTTGTGAGCTGCAAGCTCTTGTGAGCTGCAAGCTCTTGTGAGCTGCAAGCTCACAAGACTGTTATTCCCATTAGTCCCCTCGAGGCGGGGATGGCAGACCAGAGAGGCCTAGCCTGGGGGACAGTTGGTCCCAAAGATGAGGGGTGCTTGTGCCTCCTCCCATGGGAGACTTAGGTCTCAGACACTCCCTAAAGAGGGAGCCAAGGCCGGGCCACCACTTGGAAAAGGCCCGGGCCGGGAGAATACCGGCTAATCAAAAAAAACAAAAAATCAGTTTTTCTGGATTAGCGAGCAGCAACAAATTACTTTACCGTTTAAGCCCCCAAATGTACTCTCCCATCATGTTTTCATTATAAGATCCCTGATATTTGTGTTCAAAGTCCATATCTTGGTGGAAGCGCTCCCCTTGCAACTCTGAGTATGCTCACATATTCTCCTTGAAAATGTCAATATGACCATCAAGAATATGGACCTTTAAGGGACATCCTACAGCCCATCTGACCATTGATTTTTACTAAGGTCTCAAAAAGTGCCACATAATTGTCAGCCTTGTTGGTGCTCAGAAAGTCCTGTGCTCTCCCAGGCGTCCTGTTCCTTCTCTGTGAGCTTCTCTGAGCGCTCCATGATTTCCCTGACTTGTGGTGCAGGGAAGATGCCAGCCTTCCCCTGGTGGTTACAAGAAATATGGTCAAATATTTGAAGATACAAAACATAACTTCGTCATCCGTGAATTTCACTGAAGTTATTTGGCTCTCTGTATATCTGTACATTGAGGTATCATAGAAAATAACCCATACCACGGGCGGGGTTTGAACCCGCTATCAGAGAGTCCCAAAACATCCAGACTCACTTTCATCTTCCCATCCAGACTCACTTTCATGTTCTCATCCAGACTCGCTTTCATGTTCTCATCCAGACTCACTTTCATGTTCTCATCCAGACTCATTTTCACGTTCTCATGCAGAGTCACTTTCATGTTCCCATACAGACTCACTTTCATGTTCTCATCCAGACTCACTTTCATGTTCTCATCCAGACTCACTTTCATGTTATCATGCAGAGTCACTTTCATGTTCCCATCCAGAGTCACTTTCATGTTCCCATCCAGACTCACTTTCATGTTCCCATCCAGACTCACTTTCATGTTCCCATCCAGACTCACTTTCATGTTCCCATCCAGACTCACTTTCATGTTCCCATCCAGAGTCAGTTTCATGTTCTCATCCAGACTCACTTTCATGTTCTCATGCAGACTCACTTTCATGTTCCCATCCAGAGTCACTTTCATGTTCTCATCCAGACTCACTTTCATGTTCTCATGCAGACTCACTTTCATGTTCCCATTCAGACTCACTTTCATGTTCTCATCCAGACTCACTTTCATGGTCTCATGCAGAGTCACTTTCATGTTCCCATCCAGACTCACTTTCATGTTCTCATCCAGACTCGCTTTCATGTTCTCATGCAGACTCACTTTCATGTTCCCATCCAGAGTCACTTTCATGTTCCCATCCAGACTCACTTTCATGTTCCTATCCAGACTCACTTTCATGTTCTCATCCAGACTCACTTTCATGTTCTCATCCAGACTCACTTTCATGTTCCCATCCAGACTCACTTTCATGTTCCCATCCAGACTCACTTTCATGTTCTCATCCAGACTCACTTTCATGTTCTCATGCAGAGTCACTTTCATGTTCCCATCCAGAGTCACTTTCATGTTCTCATCCAGACTCACTTTCATGTTCCCATCCAGACTCACTTTCATGTTCTCATCCAGACTCACTTTCATGTTCTCATGCAGACTCACTTTCATGTTCCCATCCAGACTCACTTTCATGTTCCCATCCAGACTCACTTTCATGTTCTCATCCAGACTCACTTTCATGTTCCCATCCAGAGTCACTTTCATGTTCCCATCCAGAGTCACTTTCATGTTCCCATCCAGACTCACTTTCATGTTCCCATCCAGACTCACTTTCATGTTCCCATCCAGACTCACTTTCATGTTCTCATCCAGACTCACTTTCATGTTCTCATGCAGACTCACTTTCATGTTCCCATTCAGAGTCAGTTTCATGTTCTCATCCAGACTCACTTTCATGTTCTCATGCAGACTCACTTTCATGTTCCCATTCAGACTCACTTTCATGTTCTCATCCAGACTCACTTTCATGTTCCCATCCAGAGTCACTTTCATGTTCCCATCCAGACTCACTTTCACGTTCCCATCCAGACTCACTTTCATGTTCCCATCCAGAGTCACTTTCATGTTCTCATCCAGACTCACTTTCATGTTCCCATCCAGACTCCCTTTCATGTTCCCATCCAGACTCACTTTCATGTTCCCATCCAGACTCACTTTCATGTTCCCATCCAGACTCACTTTCATGTTTCCATCCAGACTCACTTTCATGTTCCCATCCAGACTCACTTTCATGTTCCCATCCAGACTCACTTTCATGTTCCCATCCAGACTCAATTTCATGTTTCCATCCAGACTCACTTTCATGTTCCCATCCAGACTCAATTTCATGTTTCCATACAGACGCACTTTCATGTTCCCTTATAAACGCATTTTCAGGATTTTTTTGGCTGAAAATGACTTTGTGTGGGAACATGATACAGTACACATTCATTTTAATACATCAACACACGAAAACCGAAGACAGAATTTTTTTTAAATAACCAAAAATATTAGATTGCATCTTAATTTTTTCCATGAAAATATTTGGATTTTTTATTTTTTTTAATAAAACAATTGAATTTAAGGAAAATCTTACGATAGAAGGACAATAACTTCTTGTATTGTACCAGTAAGAGTTTTAATGATATACGCTGCGACTATCGTCTGGAGTGAGAAGCGTTAATTAAGTGACGTGTGTGAAGTGAGAGGAAGTCACTGGAAGGTATAGTGACGTGTGTGAAGTGAGAGGAAGTCACTGGGAGGTATAGTGACGTGTGTGAAATGAGAGGAAGTCACTGGGAGGTATAGTGACGTGTGTGAAATGAGAGGAAGTCACTGGGAGGTATAGTGACGTGTGTGAAGTGAGAGGAAGTCATTGGGAGGCATAGTAACATGCGTGAAGTGAGAGGTAGTCACTGGGAGGCATATAGTGACATATGTGAAGTGAGGAGAAGTCACTGGGAGGCATAGTAACATGTGTGAAGTGAGAAGTCACTGGGAGGCATACAGTGACATGTGTGAAGTGAGGGGAAGTCACTGGGAGGAATACAGTGACATATGTGAAATGAGAGGAAGTCACTGGGAGGCATAGTGTCATGTGTGAAGTGAGAAGAAATCACTGGGAGGCATACAGTGATATGTGTGAAGTGAGAGGATGTCACTGCGAAGCATACAGTAACAAGTGTGAAGTGAGAGGAAGTCACTGGGATGCATACAGTGACGTGTTCAATAGTATACAATCATTGAAAGGCATATAGTGAGCGGCAGTTAGCAAGACGCATTTCATAAATGGCATTGCATAAGAGACACTGAGTAAATGGCATTCACTGAGAGGCATTTAGTGAGTATCCTTGAGTGAGATGCATTAAATAACTGGCCTTCAGTGAATGGTCATGAGAGGCAGTGTACAAGCGACACTATCACTAGTACTTAGTAAGTTTCGATAAGTTAGAGGCACCGAGTGAGAGGTGCTGAGCGACATTGAGTGAGAAGAGGCATTTTAAATATAGCACTGAACACAGAGTCATCGAGTGAGGTTCAGATACATCGAATGAGTAGAACTGAATAAGCGGCAATAAAAGGCATTGAGTGAGAGGGAGAATAATTAAACCTAACAAAAGCATTGAGTGGGAGGGAGAATAATTAAACCTAACAAAAGCATTGAGTGGGAGGGAGAATAATTAAACCTAACAAAAGCATTGAGTGGGAGGGAGAATAATTAAACCTAACAAAAACATTGATTGGGAGGAAGAATAATTAAACCTAACAAAAGCACTGAGTCGAGGGAGAATAATTAAACCTAGCAAAAGCTGTGGAGAAATTTTCTCCAGGAGGGGGGTATCAGCCCCCTTCAGCCCCTTTCAGCCCTGAGGGGCCCAGCCCTCTCAGAAGGGGCAAGCATCTTGTTTACTGCTACAGTGAGTAATTGATCGCAGATGCCGTACGAGTATGCGACGTGGTCAAGCGACCGCTGCTCCTTGCAGTGCAGTGTTGCAAAGTGTAGTTTAATAAGAGACAGTACATCTCTTACTTTAGCAGGACAATTAAGGAAAATCCTGCTCCCTCTTTATTACCATAGTAAAGATAGTGGACATTGTTGCCTATGCTTAAGACAGCATGAATCAAACATTCTGCCTTACTTCATCGAGGAAGTGGCAAGGAAGCAAAAGTACTAGGTCAGCTTTTTCTTTGTGCTAGGGGAGTGACGGCGTGGGGCGCTGTGGCGTCTTCAGATTACTTTTGACCCTACTGAGAGTGACACTGACGCCAGGATAACCAATAAAGAACACTGATCTGTGCGTTAGTGTGAACAAAGTATCTCATAAAACACAATAAACACTTAAGAGAAGTGTGATCAGCTTCTTTAGTGATAAGATTGTGAACAATAAAGACAAATCTTAGACTATGGAAGACGTGGACATCCAAGGACACTTCAGCTTCTATCAAGTCACCGATATCTGTCGAAGGTGTGAAGAACACCATAGCTCACGCTACAAGAGCAAGGTAGGTTACGAATTTCTTGTAGTACGGGGGACTGCGCAGTTCTTGAGTCGCAAGGAGTTTGTAATCAACCTATAGTCAGCAGTGAGGTGCAGACTTTTGAGTCCAAACAAGTATGTAATTTGTCAGCCATCAATGAATGAAATATGCTGACATAACACCCCCTAGGGGTAATTTATAATCTTACAAATTATAACTCTTTACAGCCCGTTGAGAGATGACTTCGACAGCTTCTCAAGACCTCGTCTGCAGGGGTGGCTGTGCGGGCGATGAGCTGTCTTTCTAAGTTATGTACAAACTCTTTAAACTTAGCTGGTAATGCCATTTCTCAACATATTGGTCGTGCTCGAACCGAATAAAGGCCACACTGCGGTCCAAATATGTTGTACTACAGTGTACAAATAACCTACGAGCCAAGGTCCTTTGAAAAACGCTGTAAAACTAGTGTTTTACGATTTAAATCAGTATAAATGAGTCCCTCCAGACTCAATCACAGAGAATGGGCTGCCAAAAGAAAACGGGCGCTCACCCAGCATTCACCCAAAGAAAACGGGAGCTGGGTGACTCTCCCAACAAGAAAACGGGGGATGGCACCCAGCATCCACTGCTCCAAACTCGAAGGAGTGCTGACTAAGAAAACAACAACCCAAGTGATGTTCGGTTTGTCTGAGTGTATATACACATAGTGTTTATAATGTTTATAAACAGAAATTAAGAGACAAGATTGTGTTAAAGTTTGTTTCTTATAGATATACCTGTTATATTAAAGGAACTATATGTAAAAGTGTAAGTTTTCAAATATATATTAACAGTGACATTTATATATGTGTAAGTAATATTCACGTGTGATTTACAGTTATACAGTGACATTTATAGTGTATAGTGAATGAAGTGTATAACATCGTTATTTACGATTAATCATCATGGTCAGGCTGACACGGCAAACTCAAGCCATAAACACCAGACACATGTACTGTGTACCCTTCATGGTCATTGACCCTGAGGTTAAGCTTAGTGGGTCAGTAGTGTCTGACTCGATTATTGCTGACTTAAGCATAACAAAAACTCAGCTGTCTATAGCAGTACAGTGTTTTTTAAACACTCTAAGTGTGGTGCTAGAATTTTCAGTATACCATTAAAATGGCTTGTTTGAAAACTCAGTTTCAGTCTTTACAGACTAAGATTACACAATTAGAAAATCTAATTTCAGTCTGTATAGGATTAACTCAAGATACAAACATAGATTTTGATGATCTTGAGGTCAAATTTAAATTACTTACACGACGTCTGGAAATAATTAATTCAGACTATACACATCATGAAAATAAATTTCTTGAGTCAGACCCATCTGAGGATGAAATTAAAAATGTTTTGGATACATTTAGTAATCAACAATTAAGGTGGACAGGAGTACAGGCTATCTGCCGTAAAACTCTGTCACAGAGACCTACTGTAACTAGTGGTCAAACACCTGTTACACCTGTAACAACAACAAGTGTCCCATTACCAAGCTTACCTACAATGTCATTACCTATTTTCCAAGGTCATAATTATGAAGAATTCATTAGTGGTTTTCAATCCATAGTAAATTCACGAACTGACATAGATGTGATTGGTAAGTTCAATTACCTTAAATGTCTTGTGAAGGGAGAACCCTATGAACTGATTAAGTCATTTCCGGTGGTTAAAGGTAATTATCAAATAGCCTTACGTGTCTTAGCAGACAATTACTTCGATGCTGACAAGGCCAGAGTTAGACATGCAGTCTTAATATCAAGCTTGAAGCCACCCAAACATTGTTTTTCAGACTTACAGGCATTTAGAATCACATTAGACAATAGTCTCAGATCTCTAGATGCTAAATATGACCTAAGACAATGTGATTGGTTTATCAGTGGTATTGTACAAGATAAGTTGTCACCACAAACTATTGAACAATTAAATATTATGTTCAATAAACGCTATTTCACTTGTGTGGAAATTAGCAATGGTTTACAAACAATAGTTTCATGCATGCAAGCAACGAGACAAGATGAAAAGTCCACAAATCCAGTGGATAATAAACCTTCAACTCAGTATAAAAAGAGTATACCTACTCCCACTAAACCACATAATGGGAAATCCCATATAGGCATTTATCAAGCTGTGAATACAACAGACAGTAAACAGACTGTCACACATAAACGTACTCCAAAATGTGTACTTTGTGATGGAACACATTGGGCACAGTATTGTAGTCAATACACATCAATGGAGGCACGTAAACAACGTGTTCATCAGCTGAAAAGATGCATCAAGTGTTTAGGTGAACACAAGGGAGGAAAATGCTCACTGAAGAAGTGTTTTAAATGCAAGGGTATGCATCATACAGCATTATGCCCAAATACTCTTGCTGAACAGCAGCAGACTCCCACGGAATCAGGAAGTCAACAAGCAACAGCATTATATGTGAGAGATAAGTTTAAAGCAACTGCTCTCCCGATAGCTCGAATTGAGTTATCTAATAAATTACGCAAAACCAATGTGCTAACACTGATCAAAGCTCACAAAGGTCCTTCATAAGAAGAACAGTGTTGCAGAAACTGAATAAACAGCCCTATGCCAAAATACAGTTAGATATAGCTGGCTTTTCCACAATTCTGGTAAACAGACATATGACCTAGCCAGAATCACTGTTGGTCTAGGAAACAGGAAAAAGACAGTAGAAGCTGTGGTAGTAGATGATTTGCCTAAGTCTGTGCAGATCCAGGGATTAAAAGAAACAGTTGCAGCACTGAAAGCAGCTAAGGTCAAGTTAGCCTGTCCTGACATACAGACGGACACTATTAGTCCAATTGATTTAATCATTGGAAGTGATTATTATCACTGTTTTGTACAAAATATAGAAAGTAAACATGATGTTCACTTGCTGAAAACAGCAGGAGGCCACATGATATGTGGTCCCATTCCCTCTCAAAGTGGGAAAGAAGCTGATATTGATTCAGTGGAAAATGTACTAGTTACGAGAATAACCACTGATCATGTACCACAGCAAAAATTATCATTACTGGAAGAAATGAATGAACCAGTTGATAAGTTGTGGGATTTAGATGCGATAGGCATTGATGTAAATAAACCAAGCCCACAAATATAACCAATATTTGGACACTGTCAAATATAAAGATGGACAGTATTGGGTTAGGTTACCAAGGAAATTAAATCCATCACATCTGCCTAGCAATTATCGCATGGCTTTCGGACAGATGAAAGCACAAATACATGAGCTCAGGAAGAATCCAGAGCTACTGACTGTCTATGATAATATCATACAAGAACAGCTGGACAATAAATTCATTGAGGAAATAGTCGAAGATAAGTTGAAGACAGATGCTCATTATCTCCCGCACCATGGAGTCAGAAAAGATTCTGAAACCACTCCACTACGTGTTGTATATAATTGCAGCGCACGTGCAAATAAAGATGTAGCAAGTCTTAATGACTGTCTGATGACCGGACCCTCACTAACTGAGAAGCTTGGAGACGTGCTTATGAAATTTCGCACAAACCCATATGCCTACACGGCTGATATTTCCAAAGCTTTCTTAAGAGTAGGACTACAAGAAATAGATAGAGATTATACTCGATTCTTGTGGCCTGAAAATCCACATGATCCTCAAAGTCCTGTGAAAACTTATCGTTTCAAATCAGTATTATTTGGTGCAACATCCTCTCCATTCTTACGAGAAGCTACTCTAAATACACATTTGAAGAAATCTGAAAGTCCCTTCAAAGAAATCTTAAAGAAAAGTTTCTATGTGGACAATCTTCAAGGTACTGTGAATAAAGAGGAGGATTTGAAATCCTTATACAGAGAAGCTAACAAGGAGATGAAAGAAGCAAATATGCCTCTAAGGATGTGGAATACAAATTCAAAGCAATTAAGGGAACTTATCAAAGAAGATTTCCCTGAAGCTGAAATTCCTGATTGCAACAATATGCTGGGACTTAATTGGAACACACAGGAAGATACTTTGAGTCTCAATAAGATAAACAATAAATCATGCAGTACACTCACTAAACGTAGTTTACTGTCAGAGGTATCACAATGTTTTGATCCTCTAGGACTCGTCTCACCAATTACCATAAAGGGTAAAATGCTTATGCAAGACGCATGGAAGCTCAAAATTGGATGGGATGAGAAATTGCCTCTAGAAATGAGTCAAGCATGGGATGAAATATCCAAGGAGTTTAAACAACTTCATCAAATTAAATTTCCCAGACAAATAGGTCAAGAGAGAAACAAGTACACATTACATGTGTTCTGTGATGCGTCAACCAGAGGTTATGGCGCTGTAGCTTACATGAGTAATGCTGAAGGAAGTACACTAATTACTTCAAAGGCCAGGGTAGCACCCTTGAAGGTCAGAACAGTACCACAATTGGAACTGACAGCACTCTCTGTAGGTACAAAATTAGCTGTCTATCTCAACAAAGTACTTGATCATCTCACTATTGAAAAAACCTTGATCTGGAGTGATAATGAGGCAGTTCTCCAGTGGTTAAGAAATAATAAGAGTAAGCTGGTCTATGTACAGAACAGAGTAGCAGAAATAAAAGATGCAGAGAGATTATCTCTTTCTTCACGTCTCTACCCAAGAGAATCCAGCTGACATGTTGTCACGTGGTGTCCCACTCAAGAAATTTGTGGATAATAAATTATGGCTCCACGGACCGAACTTGCTCTCTAATGAAAATAACTGGCCTCAGCAAAAAGCTCACATTATGCCAGAAGAAAGAGTCTGCTTGAACACATAAGTTGTGTAAATACTGCAGACACAACAGAAATAGTCATTGATGGAGCTAAATACTCATCTTTGGGTAAACTCTTAAGAGTTACAGCTCTTGTCTTTAAATTCATTAAAGGAATAAAACCTGATTATGAATATCTTGAACCCATTAAATACTGGGTGAAACTAATACAGAAAGATGTTTTCTCTACAGAATATAAATTTCTAGAAACACAAGATAAATCCCCAAAGAAACATGTCATGATTAATTCTTTAGGACTTTATCTCGACTCAGAAAAGATTATAAGATGTCGAGGAAGAATCCATAATTCTTCACTACCTAAAGAAGCCATACATCCAATATTGATCCCCAAGAATCATTGACTAACAAAACTGATTGTGCAAAACGCCCACAGTAACGTGTTACATGGTGGGGTAGCTGACACACTTTGTCATATACGACAATCCTACTGGATACCTCAAGGTCGACAAAGTGTGAAAAAACAAATAAGGGACTGTATTACTTGTCGTCACTATGATATGCGAGTATGTCAGTATCCATGTCCACCTCCATATCCCTCTGAAAGTGTTTGTCATATCACTGGACCAATAAATTTAACCAAAACAGTTGACAAAGTTCCCATCAAGGTGTACATCTGTTTGTTCACTTGTGCTACGACTAGAGCAGTACATCTAGAAGTAGCCACTGACATGTCTGCTGAAACCTTTATCAAATTATTCAGAAGGTTTGCAGCCAGAAGGGCATGTCCCAGACTGATGATTTCAGATAATGCAACGAACTTTGTTGCTGGTGCTGCTTATATAAGCAAGATCTTTGATCAACCAGAAGTACAACAGATGCTGAATCAACGCAGGTGTCGTTGGAGATACATTCCTCCTAAATCTCCATGGCACGGCGGTTTTTATGAAAGAATGATCGGCATTGTAAAACGTTGTTTAAGGAAGACTCTTCATCGTCAGAGAATAGACTTAGAAGAATTCCGTACAGTTGTGACTGAAATAGAAAATAGAGTCAACAACAGACCTCCAACTTATGTTACCGATGATCTGGACAATTTAGAAGTGTTAAGTCCATCTCATTTACTCCATGGCAGAAGGCTCGAACCTGTTCCTCCCATGAATGATAAAGAAATCATAGAGGATCCTACTTATTTCGAACCTGAGCAACTCAGACGTAAATTCAAACACCTTAATAAAGTGATTGAACGTTTAGAGAAAATTTGGCGAGAAGACTATCTCACCTCATTGAGAGAACACTTCTATGGAGCTGGTGTTCCTGAAAATCATAAGTCCTTAAGACCGGGTGACATAGTGATTATCGACAATGATTGTCCGAGGTCCCAATGGCCACTTGGAAAAATTGTGACCATATATCCTGATGCAAATGGAATCATCAGGACAGTTGATGTTCTAAGCAAAGGTGTAGTGAATAAGCGGACAATAAATAAACTAGTGCCGTTAGAATTACACAGTGTTGAAAACAAAATTAGTGATTCTCCAGAAACCACACAGACTAAAGCTGTTCAGAAAAGACAAGCAGCAGTGGTGGCGAGTGAGAAAATTAAATTAATGTTAAGTGATGAATAGTTCACCTGCAGCGAACCTCCGCCGCCCCCCAGTGTGGAGAAATTTTCTCCAGGAGGGGGGTATCAGCCCCCTTCAGCCCCTTTCAGCCCTGAGGGGCCCAGCCCTCTCAGAAGGGGCAAGCATCCTGCTTACTGCTACAGTGAGTAATTGATCGCAGATGCCGTACGAGTATGCGACGTGGTCAAGCGACCGCTGCTCCTTGCAGTGCAGTGTTGCAAAGTGTAGTTTAATAAGAGACAGTACATCTCTTACTTTAGCAGGACAATTAAGGAAAATCCTGCTCCCTCTTTATTACAAAGCATTGAGTGGGAGGGAGAATAATTAAACCTAACAAAAGCATTGAGTGGGAGGGAGAATAATTAAACCTAACAAAAGCATTGAGTGGGAGGGAGAATAATTAAACCTAACAAAAGCATTGAGTGGGAGGGAGAATAATTAAACCTAACAAAAGCATTGAGTGGGAGGGAGAATAATTAAACCTAACAAAAGCACTGAGTGGAGGGAGAATAATTAAACCTAGCAAAAGCATTGAGAGGGAGGGAGAATAATTAAACCTAACAAAAGCATTGAGTGGGAGGGAGAATAATTAAACCTAACAAAAGCATTGAGTGGGAGGGAGAATAATTAAACCTAACAAAAGCATTGAGTGGGAGGGAGAATAATTAAACCTAACAAAAGCATTGAGAGGGAGGGAGAATAATTAAACCTAACAAAAGCATTGAGTGGGAGGGAGAATAATTAAACCTAACAAAAGCATTGAGTGGGAGGGAGAATAATTAAACCTAACAAAAGCATTGAGTGGGAGGGAGAATAATTAAACCTAACAAAAGCATTGAGTGGGAGGGAGAATAATTAAACCTAACAAAAGCATTGAGTGGGAGGGAGAATAATTAAACCTAACAAAAGCATTGAGTGGGAGGGAGAATAATTAAACCTAACAAAAGCATTGAGTGGGAGGGAGAATAATTAAACCTAACAAAAGTATTGAGTGGGAGGGAGAATAATTAAACCTAACAAAAGCATTGAGTGGGAGGGAGAATAATTAAACCTAACAAAAGCATTGAGTGGGAGGGAGAATAATTAAACCTAACAAAAGCACTGAGTGGAGGGAGAATAATTAAACCTAGCAAAAGCATTGAGAGGGAGGGAGAATAATTAAACCTAACAAAAGCATTGAGTGGGAGGGAGAATAATTAAACCTAACAAAAGCATTGAGTGGGAGGGAGAATAATTAAACCTAACAAAAGCATTGAGTGGGAGGGAGAATAATTAAACCTAACAAAAGCATTGAGAGGGAGGGAGAATAATTAAACCTAACAAAAGCATTGAGTGGGAGGGAGAATAATTAAACCTAACAAAAGCATTGAGTGGGAGGGAGAATAATTAAACCTAACAAAAGCATTGAGTGGGAGGGAGAATAATTAAACCTAACAAAAGCATTGAGTGGGAGGGAGAATAATTAAACCTAACAAAAGCATTGAGTGGGAGGGAGAATAATTAAACCTAACAAAAGCATTGAGTGGGAGGGAGAATAATTAAACCTAACAAAAGCATTGAGTGGGAGGGAGAATAATTAAACCTAACAAAAGTATTGAGTGGGAGGGAGAATAATTAAACCTAACAAAAGCATTGAGTGGGAGGGAGAATAATTAAACCTAACAAAAGCACTGAGAGGGAGGGAGAATAATTAAACCTAACAAAAGCACTGAGTGGGAGGGAGAATAATTAAACCTAACAAAAGCATTGAGTGGGAGGGAGAATAATTAAACCTAACAAAAGCACTGAGTGGGAGGGAGAATAATTAAACCTAACAAAAGCATTGAGTGGGAGGGAGAATAATTAAACCTAACAAAAGCATTGAGTGGGAGGGAGAATAATTAAACCTAACAAAAGCACTGAGTGGGAGGGAGAATAATTAAACCTAACAAAAGCACTGAGTGGGAGGGAGAATAATTAAACCTAACAAAAGCACTGAGTGGGAGGGAGAATAATTAAACCTAACAAAAGCACTGAGTGGAGGGAGAATAATTAAACCTAACAAAAGCACTGAGTGGGAGGGAGAATAATTAAACCTAACAAAAGCACTGAGTGGGAGGGAGAATAATTAAACCTAACAAAAGCATTGAGTGGGAGGGAGAATAATTAAACCTAACAAAAGCACTGAGTGGAGGGAGAATAATTAAACCTAACAAAAGCACTGAGTGGGAGGGAGAATAATTAAACCTAACAAAAGCACTGAGTGGGAGGGAGAATAATTAAACCTAACAAAAGCATTGAGTGGGAGGGAGAATAATTAAACCTAACAAAAGCATTGAGTGGGAGGGAGAATAATTAAACCTAACAAAAGCATTGAGTGGGAGGGAGAATAATTAAACCTAACAAAAGCACTGAGTGGAGGGAGAATAATTAAACCTAACAAAAGCATTGAGTGCGAGGGAGAATAATTAAACCTAACAAAAGCATTGAGTGGAGGGAGAATAATTAAACCTAACAAAAGCATTGAGTGGGAGGGAGAATAATTAAACCTAACAAAAGCACTGAGTGGAGGGAGAATAATTAAACCTAACAAAAGCACTGAGTGGGAGGGAGAATAATTAAACCTAACAAAAGCACTGAGTGGAGGGAGAATAATTAAACCTAGCAAAAGCACTGAGTGGGAGGGAGAATAATTAAACCTAACAAAAGCATTGAGTGGGAGGGAGAATAATTAAACCTAACAAAAGCATTGAGTGGGAGGGAGAATAATTAAACCTAACAATAGCATTGAGTGGGAGGGAGAATAATTAAACCTAACAAAAGCATTGAGTGGGAGGGAGAATAATTAAACCTAACAAAAGCACTGAGTGGAGGGAGAATAATTAAACCTAACAAAAGCACTGAGTGGGAGGGAGAATAATTAAACCTAACAAAAGCACTGAGTGGAGGGAGAATAATTAAACCTAGCAAAAGCACTGAGTGGGAGGGAGAATAATTAAACCTAACAAAAGCATTGAGTGGGAGGAAGAATAATTAAACCTAACAAAAGCACTGAGTGGAGGGAGAATAATTAATCCTAACAAAAGCATTGAGAGGGAGGGAGTATAATTAAACCTAACAAAAGCATTGAGAGAGAGGGAGAATAATTAAACCTAACAAAAGCATTGAGAGGGAGGGAGAATAATTAAACCTAACAAAAGCATTGAGTGGGAGGGAGAATAATTAAACCTAACAAAAGCATTGAGTGGGAGGGAGAATAATTAAACCTAACAAAAGCACTGAGTGGAGGGAGAATAATTAAACCTAACAAAAGCACTGAGTGGGAGGGAGAATAATTAAACCTAACAAAAGCACTGAGTGGAGGGAGAATAATTAAACCTAGCAAAAGCACTGAGTGGGAGGGAGAATAATTAAACCTAACAAAAGCATTGAGTGGGAGGAAGAATAATTAAACCTAACAAAAGCACTGAGTGGAGGGAGAATAATTAATCCTAACAAAAGCATTGAGAGGGAGGGAGTATAATTAAGCCTAACAAAAGCATTGAGTGGGAGGGAGAATAATTAAACCTAACAAAAGCATTGAGTGGGAGGGAGAATAATTAAACCTAACAAAAGCATTGAGTGGGAGGAAGAATAATTAAACCTAACAAAAGCACTGAGTGGTAGGGAGAATAATTAAACCTAACAAAAGCATTGAGTGGGAGGAAGAATAATTAAACCTAACAAAAGCACTGAGTGGGATGGAGAATAATTAAACCTAACAAAAGCATTGAGTGGGAGGGAGAATAATTAAACCTAACAAAAGCATTGAGAGGGAGGGAGAATAATTAAACCTAACAAAAGCATTGAGTGGGAGAGAGAATAATTAAACCTAACAAAAACATTGAGTGGGAGGAAGAATAATTAAACCTAACAAAAGCACTGAGTGGAGGGAGAATAATTAAACCTAACAAAAGCATTGAGTGGGAGAGAGAATAATTAAACCTAACAAAAACATTGAGAGGGAGGGAGAATAATTAAACCTAACAAAAGCATTGAGTGGGAGGGAGAATAATTAAACCTAACAAAAACATTGAGAGGGAGGGAGAATAATTAAACCTAACAAAAGCATTGAGTGGGAGAGAGAATAATTAAACCTAACAAAAGCATTGAGTGGGAGGGAGAATAATTAAACCTAACAAAACATTGAGTGGGAGGAAGAATAATTAAACCTAACAAAAGCAGACCGGGGGTATACCTGTTGTTAATTCAGGGGTCATCGTCTCCTCTGCCTAATCCCACTCTAAACCGACCTACAACAATTTTGAAAAAAAAGAACTTAATTTTGAAGCTTGAGAAACGCGTCATTTTGAAGACCCTAAAGACATGAGAGCAATGTGGCAACACCCAATAATAATCAATAATGTGCCGGCGCACCACTGAGCTGCTTCCTAGTGGCCTCTCTTGCCGCTGTTACCAACCATATACTTCATGTTACCCACATCAATTTATTTGCTAAATTACTGTTTTATGTATCAAGACTAACATCGTCTTGGAAGAAATTTAACTGAGTACAATAAGGACAGATTATCTCTAAGTCTAGACGGGTATTCTGTTTACTGGCTCGACGCAGCAGCCGTCATCTCTTGCAAGAAACACAGATGAACCTGTGTCAGACGTCACTGGGTAATTCTAGAATATTTTACCTTATAAAGAACGTACCTTGGTGCTGTTGAAGGGCTTTTGATGGAAGGAATTGGAGCTTCCCCGGCTTTATTCCAACTGATCTGATTAGATCCCTTTTCCTAGCCTCTGTATGCATCTGATAGAGCTCACTGGTTTAATAATAATAATAATAATAATAATAATAATAATAATAATAATAATAATAATAATTAATTATTATTATTATTAGTAGTAGTAGTAGTAGTAGTATTAATAATAATAATAATAATAATAATAATAATAATAATAATATAATAATAATAATAATAATAATAATAATAATATCTTTATTTCTACCAGTACATGTACAAGGTATACAGACCATAGCTGACATCAGTGACATACTATAGAAAGCCGCTTGTTATGCTGAGCATTTCCCGCAAATTACGTCAGTTATGTTTCAGGATGCGACCCACACCAGTCCACTAACACCCAGGATGTGACTCACACCAGTCCACTAACACCCAGGAAATGGCCCACACCAGTCTACTAACACCCAGGATGTGACCCACACCAGTCCACTAACACCCAGGAAATGGCCCACACCAGTCCACTAACACCCAGGATGTGACCCACACCAGTCCACTAACACCCAGGTACCCATTTTATTCTGATGGGTGAACAGGGACAACAGGTGTCTTATGGAAACATGGTCTAATGTTTTCCTGTCGTACCGGAGGAGATTCGAGCTCCGGACCTCAGTGTGTGAGCTTATTGCGCTAGCGATCTTGTAGGTCAATTAAGTGGTGATGGGTTCAAATATGACACTGGCTAGCCTTTTCAACACATTACTACAAACTGGCATACTACTAGGTAAGTGGAAAATGGCAGATGTGATACTTATCTACAGAACTGGAGATAGGTCTAGATCTTCGAATTATAGAAAAAATTAGCCTAACTTCCATTGTGGGAAAACTGATGGAATCAACAATTGCCGAGGCTGTTCAATGGCACCTTGAAAGACAAAATCATTAGTGAATGTCAACACGGATTTACAAAGAGGCATTCCTGCCTTACGAATTTCCTAACCTTTTCACTAAGGTATTTGAGGAGGTGGATCATGGAAATGAATATATTATATATATGGACTACGGTAAGGCTTTTAATAGAGTTCAACATTAGAGATTATCGAAGAAAGTAGAGGCACACGGAATAGATAGAGGTGTGGTTGACAGATAGGCAGCAGAGAGCTTGCATAAATGGGGAGAAATCAGAATGTTGGTACGTCACAAGTGGTGTTCAACAGGCGTCATTCTCAGGCCCTTTGTTGTTTACGGTACATAAACGATATAAGTGAGGAAATAAACAGCCATATAAGCAAGTTTGCCTATGACACTAAAATAGGCTGTCGGATAAATTCTGTCAAGGGCATTATAAAGCTGCAGGAACATTTAAGCTTACTGATGCAGTGGTTAAAGTAGCCGACGCAGTTTAATATAGAGAAATGCGAAGTTCTGATCTTGGAAAAGAAAATAGCCATTACACTTAAAAACTAAATAAGGAACATCTTATTCACTATGAATACGAAAAAGATTTAGGAGTTCTTTTTAGCAGTAAGTGTTCACGATAAAGCGAATAGAAGTCCCACACACATACGTCGTAGCATTCCAGAAATAAAGATAATTCACGACATTTCGCCAAAGTCACGCATAGCTCACCTAATCCCTCTGTTGCTGGTCCGATCACAACACATGAGTTGAAAACGACAAACACACACAGTGGTTACCAGTACGACAAGTGTGAATCTTAGTTTATAAGCTGAAGACTTGAAAGATGGGTGACATGAAAAATATACTCAAATGTTATGTTAAAAAAACCTAAGTTTCTTCACAATCAAAGCAAGTAACAACTAATAGAATAACACAAAAGTAACATAGAAACGAACACTCATCCCCGTCAGAAAGCTGAGCAGATTATGTGGCGTATGTGTTGCTTATTGTAAGTTCAAAGGGTGATGTGGCCCTTCAGGTGGGAGCGTCATGCTCATTTGTGTACCACTGCAGTGCATGTGGATGGAGCTTTAGCAAAAATGTGCCAGCAGATGGTGATGTGTGGGCTAAAAATAATTTTATCTTGGAGCGTTGCCGGCCGTAGCTTTTGTGGGTGGGAACTAAAATTGAATTGTTGGGAAGAACGATGTTACTCTGAGATGAGCAGGGTATTATTTCCCTGTGTTGTGTACGCTGTTGCGGGATGTGCACTTGAAGGCTGTGTGGTATAGGTCAGAAGTGTTGCCAGTCCATACGTATTTGAGGGGAGATTATGGGGCCAAATTAAACAGAATTTATGTCAAATCATCAGTTTTTGTGCGCTCATTATGCACAGTGACAGCTGGATTTTCTGGTCATCCTGCAGTTTTTGGAGACGAGGAAATGGTAGCGGGATAGTGGATGGTTAACATATATCAGGGAAGTTATAAGGGAGTTAGTGTGCTGGAGGGACGAGGTGACGAAAGTCTTATGAATGCCTGGCAAACCTGAGAGTATGGAGTAATTCACGACACTGATGGGTATGTCCTCTACTTGCACCCCATCCTTCTGTACTTG
This sequence comes from Cherax quadricarinatus, assembly GCF_038502225.1. Lineage (NCBI taxonomy): Eukaryota > Metazoa > Arthropoda > Malacostraca > Decapoda > Parastacidae > Cherax > Cherax quadricarinatus. The sequence continues at coordinate 12,282,872 of NC_091384.1, read as the reverse complement.
CACCCCATCCTCCTCTACTTGCACCCCATCCTCCTCTACTTGCACCCCATCCTCCTCTACTTGCACCCCATCCTTCTGTACTTCCACCACCATCCTCCACTACTTGCACCCCATCCTCCTCTACTTGCATCCTATCCTCCTATATTTGAACCCCCATCCTCCACTACTTGCACCCCATCCTCCACTACTTGCACCCCATCCTCCACTACTTGCACCCCATCCTCCTTTACATGCACCCATCCTTCTGTACTTCCACCACCATCCTTCACTACTTGCACCCCATCCTCCTCTACTTGCACCCCATCCTTCTGTACTTCCACCACCATCCTCCACTACTTGCACCCCATCCTCCTCTACTTGCATCCTATCCTCCTATATTTGAAACCCCATCCTCCACTACTTGCATCCCATCCTCCACTACTTGCACTCCATCCTCCACTACTTGCACCCCATCGTCCACTAATTGTACCCCATCCTTCACTATTTGTACCCCATCCTCCACTACTTGTACCCCATCCTCCACTACTTGTACCCCATCCTCCACTACTTGCAACCCATCCTCCACTACTTGCACCCCATCCTCCACTACTTGTACCCCATCCTCCACTAGTTGCACCCCATCCTCCTCTACTTGCACCCCATCCTTCTGTACTTGCACCCCATCCTCCACTACTTGCACCCCATCCTCCACTACTTGCACCGTATCCTCCACTATTTGCACCCCATCCTCCACTACTTGCACCTCATCCTCCTCTACTTGCACCCCATCCTTCTGTACTTGCACCCCACCCTCCACTACTTGCACCCCATCTTCCACTACTTGCACCCCATCCTCCACTACTTGCACCCCATCCTCCACTACTTGCACCCCATCCTCCTCTACTTGCACCCCATCATCCAGTACTTGCACCCGATCCTCCACTACTTGCACCCCATCCTCCAATACTTGCACCCAATCCTCCACTAATTGCACCCCATCCTCCACTACTTGCACCCCATCCTCCACTACTTGCACCCCATCCTCCACTACTTGCACCCCATCCTCCTCTACTTGCACCCCATCCTCCACTACTTGCACCCGATCCTCCACTACTTGCACTCCATCCTCCAATACTTGCACCCCATCCTCCACTAATTGCACCCCATCCTTCACTACTTGCACCCCATCCTCAACTAATTGCACCCCATCCTCCACTACTTGCACCCCATCCTCCACTACTTGCACCCCATCCTCCACAAATTGCACCCCATCCTCCACTAATTGCACCCCATCCTTCACTACTTGCACCCCATCCTCCACTAATTGCACCCCATCCTCCACTACTTGCACCCCATCCTCCACTACTTGCACCCCATCCTCCACTACTTGCACCCCATCCTCCACTACTTACACCCCATCCTCCACTACTTGCACTCCATCCTCCACTAATTGCACCCCATCCTCCACTAATTGCACCCCATCCTCCACTAATTGCACCCCATCCTCCACTAATTGCACCCCATCCTCCACTAATTGCACCCCATCCTCCACTAATTGCACCCCATCCTCCACTAATTGCACCCCATCCTCCACTAATTGCACCCCATCCTCCTCTACTTGCACCCCATCCTCCTCTACTTGCACCCCATCTTCCACTACTTGCACCCGATGCTCCACTACTTGTACCCCATCCTCCACTATTTGCACCCCATCCCTCCACTATTTGCACCCCATCCTCCATTAATTGCACCCCATCCTCCACTAATTGCACCCCATCCTCCACTACTTGCACCCAATCCTCCACTATTTGCACCCCATCCTCCACTAATTGCACCCCATCCTCCACCACTTGCACCCCACCCTCCACTACTTGCACCCCATCCTCCTCTACTTGCACCCCATCCTCCACTACTTGTACCCCATCCTCCACTATTTGCACCCCATCCTCCATTAATTGCACCTCATCCTCCACTAATTGTACCCCATCCTCCACTACTTGCACCCCATCCTCCACTATTTGCACCCCATCCTCCACTAATCCCACCCTCTCAGTAGTAGTAACCAGTTACCAGTAACCAGTGTACCGTTGAGTCAACGACCAACTGTCTCTGCCTGAGTCACTGTCTATTCATATTGCGCTGACCTGGCATTATTCAAAGACCCTCTAGGGGTACGTGGGCGGCCAGTCAGTCAGTGTTACGAGTGTGAGCAAGGAGATAGGTACGGCTGCAAGGGCTCTCTCCACATATCTGTAATTATACGTAATAACAGCCTACGTGAGTATTTCTTACCTAATCCACGTGTCGAACTCCCACATGATAAATGGTGACAGCGGTGTGGAGCGTGGATTTACGTTTTTAAGGGTAATTCAAGACGTTACAACTGTTGTGAGTAGCCGGCAGGGTCAAAGGTGAACCGTCACCACCAGCTACTCCCCTCACTCACCACCTCCAGCCTGCAAGCCTGTTGCAGCCGTTTCAAGCTTCCTGGCTTAGTTCGTGTGCTAATTGCTTCAATCTCCGAGGGGTTGACCCGGATTTTGCAATTAAGCCAGTCAGTAAGCCAGACTGTGGAAGTGAACGCCAGTCAGCCTATCATCCAGCCTGTCTCCTGTCATCCAACTGCTCCTCCGTGCTTTGTGCATCGTTACACGTCTTCCAGTCAGCCATTCTTGTGGGTTAAGCCAGTCAGCCAACCCAGCTTCTAACCCAGCTGAGAGAGAGAAGTAAGCCACGCAGTAAGAAGTAAGCCAAGTTCCTCTGAAGTATTGTCTATATCGCTTTGTGCTCCCTGTTGGATGCTAAGAGTGGTTTTCACCATTCCTGTGGTATAGAGTGGCTTATCAAGCCACCTTCGTGGGTAGAGTGGGGTGCGCGGCAGTGCCCCAGCGAGAGTCTCTCACCCACCATACTCTCTCCCACCACTATCCACAACCACCACCAGCCACCCACCACCAGACACCTCATCTACCTGTGGTTGTTTGTACCCTTGTACCGGGTCCTAATACTGTTTTGGCTCACATAATTGGTCAAGAGATTGTAGCTGGCGCCAACGATAAAGCCAGTTATGCGAGTTCACCTAGAAAGCGCATTTCTTCCGACAACAGTGTGAATGTAGGAGGCGTCATCACCCGCACCGGACAACCTTCTCCTCATCACTCGTCATCCCGTCTACTACTCCAGACTTCAGTGATAATTTTCTTGAGACATTTTTCTTGCATTTAAAGACATTTGCGTGTGTGAGACATTTATAGTAAATTGCTTGTGTACTCTAAACCTTGTGTTTTCAGTTTTTCTTTGACTCATTATTTTTATAATATTTTTCAGTGTTTTCACTTATCTTATATTTTTTTTATTCTGTGTTTTTTTTCTTTATGCTACTCCTGTCTCTAGTAAGTATTATTGTGTAGTGTACCAGTCAGTCACTCTGTGTGAAGTGATTCATTTTTTTTTATTGTATTCTTTCGGCGTTGTATTCTCCAGTAATTGTCATTGTATTTCACGCAGTGATATTCACCCCAGTATACTAAATTATCCATTTATTTCTATGTGTGTCTTTTTTTTCGTATGCCAGCAGTGTCTCATTCCTCTAATTTTTTCGCAGACTGTGTACCATTATTTTTGCCAGCAAATTTTTGTCGTATCAGTCACAGCAAGATTTTGTTGTATCAGTCACAGCAGGATTTTGTTGTAAGAATATATTATAATAATGAAGTGTGCCCTGCCACTGTAAGTGTTAACCTACCCGTTTTGTTCCTTTGTTTTATTTTATTCATGTTTTTATATTTCTTGAACAAATTCACTCTTGATGCAATTTCAATTACTTTTAACGTAAAGTGTTTTCCTTACTCTGAGTAAATTGTTTTGTCTAATTTACAATTAAGAGTTAAAGTGTTCAATCAGTTTATTTTTTTTTCTTCATATTTTAATTTTATTTCATTATTTTACCTGAGTTTTCCCAGTGACACTTTATTACTGCAGTGATTATTTCTACACCTTATTTTGTTGCACTTGTTCTGCAGTGAATTATTTTGTTGCACTTGTTCTGCAGTGAATTATTTTGTTGCACTTGTTCTGCAGTGAATTATTTTCTTTTATTGATATTTTTATGAATTATATTTTAATTTTGTCTATGCATTCTTAGAAAATACTTAAATTTCCCAGTTAACGATTTAATAATTTTATTTTATACTTTTACATTGATTTAAAACTTAATTAATTAATTTCTTTATTAGCAAGAGTAAAGACAGCTCATTTTGCATTTAATTCAGTCTCCAGTAATATTTTTACTTGTATATTTCAATGTAAAATTTTTATCTTGGCCAATAGTCCTTTAAATTGAGTTTTCCTTCCTCTTGCAGTGTATCTTAGACATTATTTTTTATTACTTCTGCAGAATTAGTTGTATATCTTTTATTTCAATTCTAGAATTTTATATCATTTTTATTGTTCATTATTTTTGCCTTATTTGTTCTCGTGCTACTTTGCCATTATGTCTCACATACCGTCAAGTGATACTTTAGTGAATGTCGACACTCAGACCTCTCAGGCTACTGTTGCCCCTGTCATCAGTCCTCACAGTTCCTTAGCGACTGACAGACCGACCCAGACACCGAGATACTATAGTTATACTCGTGATTCCCTTGATGCGTTACCTTTATTCAATGGCCATGTACATAGTCTTGAAGCATGGTTTGCAGCCATTCGTTCTCGTGCTAGTGCTCTAGGTGAAGGTCCTCCTTCAGAGGAAAGTCTTATCAGACTTGCTAAAGAAGCTCTTTATCGATCTCCTGCTGCTGTTCACGTTGTTGATCTCCTTGATATGCGAGACTTCAGGAATCTTACTAAGTGGTCACAATATGAGGAACTGATTCGTTCTTTCCTTGTCCCAGTAAAAACAGCTGATCCATATGTCGTTCTTAGGGAACTAGTGAATGCTACACCCATGAGTAATGAATCGTTGAGTGCATTTGCTGTTAGATTAGACAAACTTTTATCATCATTTATCAATGCTGTCCAATCATCATCTTTTCTCCCTGAAGAGGCTAAACCATTTACAGAATCACTTGCTAAAATAGCAGCTTTTGGAGCAATTAAAGAACTAATGCCGCCTGCTTCTGTGTGTGCTTATGAGGCTCATCCTCCAACTGTGACGATGGAACCACTTACAGCCTTAAATCATGTACGTTCCTTGTGCCCCCAGGGTACTTTCCCATGTATCAAAAGTAATGTCACACATATGCCTCAGTCTGCACCACCTCTTGTTTGCGCCACAGAGACAAATCGTGGTCGTCAACCATCTCAGAGATCACCAAGAACCAGTGTACAGAGTCGTTATACACCTCGTAGTATTCATAGTACATTCAGTAACCATAGTCGGCGGAATTGTTACAACTGTGGTTTCCGTGGCCATATTGCAATTAATTGTCCTGATAGTTACCCTAAGAGACGTCGTACTGATGATGAGTACCCAGATCTTCCCTACTGTACTTATCATAGAATACATGGACATGACACATCTGAGTGCAATGCTCTCTATAACCTTCAGTACTCTAGGTCTTTCCGTGGTCGTTCCAACCGCAGAACCCGTCGAGGAAACAGATATCGTGGTTCTCAAAATAACCAGAACCAGGCTCATTCATTCAATTCTCAAACTAACCAGAACCAGGCTCGTTCTTCCAATTCGGGGGAATTCGAGCGCCCCAGTCAAACCGTCCCATGGTGACAGTAGGTGATAATGAGTACACCATCCCCGTTCACAATTCCTTTGAAGCCTTAAGCAGTCTCGAGAATGACAACCCTGCTGATGATGTTGCTTCACATGTCTCTGACATAGATGATTTTGGGGATGAAGTAGAACAAGTCTTTTCTGATGACAATCCACCTTTTTGTTTGCACATAACTTCCAATGCAACCATAGGCCCTATAGTGCAAGCATCTGTTTATAATGCGCCCGTTCATTTGTTCATGGACTCTGGTGCGCAAGTCAATATTATTAGGTCTAGTTTGTTTAAGGATAAGAAGTTACGACATGTCCTTCTCGTAGAACCGACTCATGTGTCCTCCCTTAGTGGAGTATCTGGTTCTCACCTGCGTGTCCGAGGTCGGACTTCCCTAACCTTTTCTATCCAAGGTAGAGACTTCACTGCTTCCTTCCTTGTTGTCGACCAGATTACTTTCCCTGGTGACCTTCTACTGGGCTTTGCTTCCATGCGAGACTTACGCATTGTGCTCGACCCTTATCGATGGCATGCCCAAATTGACGACTTGATCGTTCCATTCTGGGGTTACCAGCTTGGATCAGAAATCTGTTATACTGCTGCAGAGTATGATGTACGGATTAAGTCCTTACAAGCTAATGCATTCTCCAGTAGCGTACCCAAGCGGTCAGGCACTGGTAATTCTGTCACTCCCATCAGTGTTCCACCTATACCTTCAGATTTGCAGGATAGTCCGATGCCTCAAGTGTCCGAGGACGCTCAGATTGCCTTGAGTGCACAACCTATCCCTGCAATGCCTGCTAGTTCGAGTAGTAGTTTCTCCACAGGGGACGCCTTGTCGGAAAACGATTACTTGAAACTAGTAATGCCATCTCTTGTTGATGTCACATGCCGTCTGCAGAAAGACGTTTCTGTTGCGGCTAGTGCTCTCACTAGAGTGTCTGTAGTTGTTCCTAGTGTTCCAGATGGTGATAACGTCCTAGTTGACAGTGATTCCTGCAAAGTAAAAGGTCTATTTGTTGAACCATCCTTACATGTTGTAAGAGATAGTAAGATCCATTTCTTCCTGGCCAACACTTCTGGTCACAGTGTTCGCCTTAGAGCAAATACCAATCTTGTTGACCTTGTTCACTATCCTTACCCTGTTCAGGTAGAGGATGAGTTGTCACCTGACCAGTGGGTCGGTGCTATTTCTGCCGGGGAGACCTCATCCACTTCACTGGATCAATCTGTTCCACCAGTTGAGGAGAAAGACTTAGCTCCCACTGACTTCCCAGATGAAGTCAAGCGTTTGTTGACTCTGTTGAACAAACGTCGTAAAGCCATTGCTTTACCAGGTGAGAAGATGGGTATAACGAACTTATTGTCCCATCGTATTCCACTTGAACCTGGTACTAGACCTATCTACATACCTGCGTACAGAATGCCTCATTCACAAGTTGCTGTCGCAGAAGAATTGATCAATCAAATGCTTGATGATGGAGTTATTGCACCTAGCAATTCACCTTGGAATGCACCCTTGATACTAGTACCTAAGAAGGATGGTACTTGGCGCCCAGTGATTGACTTTAGGAAGTTAAACGCGAAAACCATTCCAGATCGCTTTCCACTCCCTGTACTGGGTGATCTTTTACGTAATATCGGAGATAACAAAGTCTTTTCAACCCTAGATTTGTTACAAGGGTTTTGGCAAGTCCCTCTTCACGAGGACAGCCAAGAGCTAACTGCATTCTCCACTCCTACAGGTCATTATCACTTCCTCCGTATGGCATTTGGATTACGATCTTCCCCTATCACGTTCTCAAGGCTCATGACTAATATTTTTAGAGGTCTCATAGGTAATGCACTTATGGTGTACTTAGATGACGTAATCGTCATGTCTAAAGACGTGGATACACACTTGAAAAGACTTGATGTAGTACTTGGTAAGCTTGAAGAAGCCAATTTAAAGATCAAACTGTCTAAATGTCAATTTTTCAGATCAGAAATTAAGTTTCTTGGTCACGTAGTCACTCCTAGAGGGGTTACGACTGACCAAAGTAAAGTAACTGCAGTACTAAATTTTCCAACTCCCAAAACTGCTGATGCCGTAAGATCCTTTGTGGGCTTAGCAGGTTTTTATAGATCTTTCATTGCCAATTTTTCTTCCATAGCTGCTCCTCTAACTGAGTTGCTTAAGAAAGATGCTCCTTTTGTTTGGACCTTCCGTCAAGAAAGAGCATTCCAAACTCTAAAAGAAAAGCTAACATCTGCTCCAATTTTGAAATTTCCAGATTTTTCTAAGCCCTTCTATCTGACAACTGATGCTAGTTCAATTGGCATAGGTGCCGTACTAGCTCAGAAGACCGATGGCAAGTACAACGCAGTTGCATTTGCTAGCCGAGTCCTTACGAAGGCTGAACGTAATTATACAGTAACTGAGCAAGAAGCTTTAGCAATAGTATGGTCTTTAAAGCACTTCCGAGACATTATTTATCAGTACTCTGTTCATGTCTTGACAGACCATGCTCCACTGATACCCTTATTCCAGAACAAACAACCTACTGGAAGGTTAGCCAGATGGACCTTGACTATCCAAGAGTTCAATCCCACCTTTGAGCATTTACCTGGCAAGTCAAATGTAGTCGCAGATGCCTTATCGCGACATGTTAGTATAGTAACTGCAGACCCTCCATTTAGTGCTGAAGATGTAAAGAATGCTCAACGAACAGATCCCATGTGGTCTGGTGTGATTCGATTCCTGCTCCAGGAAGATCTTATTCTGACTGTGAAGCCACCAGCACCCATCAGTGACTTTCTCATGAACCAAGAATTACTGTATCGAACAGCCGAGTTGGGTACTCCTAGCAGAAGAGTATACCAGTTAGTAATTCCACAGTCACTAGTGAATGTAGCCTTACAGCTAGTTCACGATGTACCAGGTGTTGCACACCCTGGTATGGATCGTTCAGTAAAACAAGCCAGATTGAAATACTTTTGGCCTCGTATGGCAACTGATATTTCTGAGTATGTTAAGAAATGTAGTGTCTGCATGCAACATAAAGGCAATGCTAATGGTCCTAATCCAATCCAAGTGTATCCAACTACTAGCGAACCTTGGGAAAGAGTTGCGCTAGATTTGTTAACTAATTTCCAATGTTCCCTCCAAGGTAACAAACATCTGTGTGTTATGGTAGACCATTTCACCAGATATTGTGAGTTAGTTCCTATTGCAGATAAGACTGCCGAGACAGTAGCTAAAGCGTTTAAAGAACGCATTATCTGCAGGCATACCACCCCTAAGTCACTAGTAACAGATAATGGAGGTGAATTCTGTAATGAAATTCTTGAAAATTTGTGTACCTTGTACAAGATCTCTAAATCCACCATTGTTCCTCATCATCCTGCCAGCAATGGGTTAGCGGAACGAACCAATAAGAAAGTACTTGATGTCTTGAGAGCCACTATCAATCCCAACAGTGAAACTTGGGATGAAGTTATACCTGATGTGCAGTGTGCTATAAATTCTGCTTACAATGTTTCTATAGGTGACACTCCACATTATGCATTGTATGGTGTAGATAAACGTTTGCCTTATGAGTTGTTATATTCTAATCCGAAACCAAATTACAACCCTGATGATTTCATAGCAACTCGTACCAGCTTAGCTCAAAGTGTTTTTAGAAGAATCCGTGAAACACTTCATAAATCAACAGCTGAATTTACAAGAGTCGCAAACACTCGAGCAAAGCCATCCAAAATCAAAGTAGGTTCGAGAGTTATGCTGATTAACTTTAACAAAACGTATGCAATGCCAAAGCTTGATCAAAAGTTTGTTGGTCCTTATCGAGTAGTTGAACACATCACTGGTAATAAGTATAAGGTTAGAGAGATTAGTACTGGTCAGTATAAAGAATCGCATTTAGATCATATGAAGTTAGTATGTGATGATAATGATGTTCCAACCCAGACTATTGTGACAGACTCTGACAATCCTCCTGATCCTGTACTCTCTTCCTCTGATACTCAGTCAGACGATCAACCTGAATGTCGTTATTCCCTACGTACACGACAGGTATTGAGAAATCCTCAAATATCATTTGTAACTTCCAATTCAGAATTGCCTCAAATACAGCATGAGTTAGCCAATGCTACAGAGTTTGATCCTCCCAGAGATGACACCCATTCTGCATATGCCAATCTTACCCTAGCAGAGTTGGGGTTAAATGTAAATAACCTGTATAGATGAATAATTACAGTATCAACTTATCAGTATTCAAGAATTTTTTTTTTGTGTTCATGTTCTCTCCGCATTCTGAGAGTTAACAGTCTAGATTTGAGTGCACCGAATCTGCCTTTCTGTTAAACACTCTTTCTTTGTATATATTCCTTCCTCAGAATCCGTAGATCACATGAATACAGATCGATCGATCAAAATTTTTTTTTATCACTTGTAATCTCAACGTTGAGTTCGTTGTTCATTTGTTGAGTTTTAAGTTGTACTATAGTATACCTTGTATTGCATTACAGTTTCAGTCACGTAAGCTTCCATTCCAATGTTCTACTTATGTATGTTATAATGTTTAATTGTTGTGTACTTTGACATTGTATAGAATCAGCCCAAGCCGTATACCTGCCATCTCTAGTTTGTATTAGTTGTATGTCGGGACGACATACGTTAGCGTCGCCGAGCTCTCAGTAGTAGTAACCAGTTACCAGTAACCAGTGTACCGTTGACTCAACGACCAACCGTCTCTGCCTGAGTCACTGTCTATTCATATTGCGCTGACCTGGCATTATTCAAAGACCCTCTATGGGTACGTGGGCGGCCAGTCAGTTAGTGTTACGAGTGTGAGCAAGGAGATAGGTACGGCTGCAAGGGCTCTCTCCACATATCTGTAATTATACGTAATAACAGCCTACGTGAGTATTTCTTACCTAATCCACGTGTCGAACTCCCACATGATAACCCCATCCTCCACTACTTGCACCCCATCCTCCACTACTTGCACTCCATCCTCCACTAATTGCACTCCATCCTCCACTAATTGCACCCCATCCTCCACTTATTGCACACTATCCTCCACTAATTGCACCCCATCCTCCACTACTTGCACCCCATCCTCCACTACTTGCACCCCATCCTCCACTACTTGCACCCCATCTTCCACTAATTGCACCTTATCCTCCACTACTTTCACCCCACCCTCCACTACTTGCACCCCATCCTCCACTACTTGCACCCTATCCTCCACTTATTGCGCCCCATCCTCCACTACTTGCACCCCACCCTCCACTACTTGCACCCCATCCACCATTACTTGCACCCCATCCTCCACCACTTGCACCCCACCCTCCACTACTTGCACCCCATCCTCCTCTACTTGCACCCCACCCTCCACTACTTGCACCCCATCCTTCACTACTTGCACCCTATCCTCCACTACTTGCACCCCATCCTCCACTAATTGCACCCCATCCTCCGCTACTTGCACCCCACCCTCCACTACTTGCACCCCACCCTCCACTACTTGCACCCCCACTACTTGCACCCTATCCTCCACTACTTGCACCCCACCCTCCACTACTTGCACCCCATCCTCCACTACTGGCACCCCACCCTCCACTACTGGCACCCCACCCTCCACTACTTGCACCCCACCCTCCACTACTTGCACCCCGTCCTCCACTACTGGCACCCCACCCTCCACTTCTTGCACCCCATCCTTCACTACTTGCACCCCATCCTCCACTACTTGCAATGTGAGCAACAAAGGTCCAAAGACTGACAGTTCTCGTATTATATAATACTCAGGAACGATATACGTGAGGAAATGAATAGCAACATAAGGAAATTTGAAGATGACGTTGAAGTAGTCTGCCAGATTACTTACGTTGAGGACACCGCTACAGGAAGATCAAGATATGCTAATTTAGTTGTAGAACACGTGCCAGATACGGTTCAATAAAGACTTATGTAAGGTTTTGTAAATAAATGGTTCATAGAATCGACAAGCTGATGACTGTGATACTTTTACAACACTAAGGTTGAGATATCAATCACTATGAATGAGTAAAAGATTTAAGACCCTTTTTTTTTTACACAGGGTTTGACAAGGTTATTAAGGATCCCTAGCTTTATTGACAAGCTATTTACAGGTTAAGATTTCCTGAAAATAATTGGTATAAAAAATACCGACACAATGGAAACATAAACACATATGCGGAGAAAAATTGACGATTCACTTGATCTTTCTATTCCAGCCAGCGATTTAATCGACCTCGTTGAACTATGTGTCGGCTTTACGTGTTTCTCCTTCGAAAATCGCCTCTTTCAACAGACTTTTGGTCTACCCATGGGTCCGCCACTCAGTGCCGTCCTGGCGAACTTATACTTGGAACATCTGGAAGCCGAGCGTTTCTCCACCATTATTCCTTCGACTGTCACCTGGCTCCGTTATGTTGACGACATTCTCCTCATAACTCCCAGGCGCTTCAACGTTCAAGCTCTCCAAGACAAGCTCAACCAGGTCGAGCCCTCAGTCCAGTTCACACTTGAAGAAGAAGTCGACAACACTTCCTTTCCTTGATGTTCTTCTCTGCAAAACTGACCATGAACTTCGTTTTAAAAGTCTATCGAAAACCAACCAACCAAAACGATCTTCTCCACTTCTACTCTCACCACGACACCAAAACTAAACGTGGTGTAATTATAGGCTTCTTCCTGCGCGCACTCAGATTCTGCAGCAATGAGTTCCTTGAGGAAGAATGCACTATAATTGAACAAGTATTTTCTAAACTCCACTATCCTCGTCACTTCATCAGAGACTGCAGACGGCGGGCATTAAACATCTTCAACACACCCAGAGAAGACACTGCCGAGAAGAGATACATAGTCCTCCCCACCAACTCCATTGCCAAACATGTTTCCAACATCTTTTCCAATACATCATTCCAAGTATCTACCTCCACAACCACGACCATCAAGGACATCACCAGTAGTAGACAGGACAAGCTTGCATCCTCTGCAGGGATATACACAATCCCTTGTAATGACTGCAACAAATTATACGTGGGCAAAACATCAAGAGACCTCCAAACACGTATTTCAGATCACCAATACGCAAGCAGGACTGACGATACAAGGAATGCCTGTGTACAACACCGTAATTCACACAACCATTTAATTAACTACAGAAACTCAAGACTTATCGACACAGAAGACAACACTCAATACCGAAGAATCCTGGAATCATCGCTTATCTCTATAACCAACAATTTCAACCAGAACAATGGCTTCTATAACATAGCTGAACCACTTGCCAAGAAACTTCTTCATCGCTATCCCACATAAGAACATAGAACACTGCACAAGGTCTACTCACAACTTGTCCAATACCCCTGCCAAGCTACCCAAGACTCTATAACCCCACCCGGTAGATCATCAGATGCAGCATTCTCCACCTGACCTCAACATTCTGAACCTGACTATAAATACTCCCGTACTTTCCACCCCAGGTAGATCTGTTTGTGACTTGAAAAAGCCCACTGTGTGGGCGAAACGTTGTCAATAAAGGATCACATTAAACTGCATATGTGTTTATGTTTCCTTAAGGATTCCTAACTTTATTGACAAGCTATTTACAGGTTAAGGATTCCTAACTTTATTGACAAGCTATTTACAGGTTAAGGATTCCTAACTTTATGGACAAGTTAAGAGCTGTTACCTACATCATCTCATTTGGAAGCATTTTTATTGTTATGAAACATACAAGTAAGGAACAGGATGAAGGTGGAGCCATCTGTGGGCCAGCTGAGGGCCATCTGTGGGCCAGCTGAGGGGCCATCTGTGGGACAGTATTTTCATTTGATCAACTGACTTTATCTCGTTGACATCATGATGCTGTACGAATGTGTTCCAGATTCGAGTCATCCTGGGGATAAATGATCTCAGACGAAGTGATGTTCTGGAGAAGGTTGGTCAGCAGTTATCTAAAACCACAACAGTGCATAGGTGTTCTCAGATTATATTTCAGTTTTATGTATTCTTAATAAGGCCTTATTTAGAATATGCTTCGCAGGTTTTATTCTCCTTATTATAAAAAGACAAGGGTAACAAATCTTTACTACGAGATTAGACTGATGGCACTTAATCTACACTCTCTAGAAAGACGTAGAATTAGGGATGACATGATTGAGGTTCACAAATGGATGACAAGAATAAAAGGGATATACATAACATGCTTAAAATATCATACCAAGATAAGACTCGCAGAAATGGGCTCAAGCTGGAAAAAAATAGATTTAGAAAAACACTGGTTTGTTTATAGAATTGTGGATGAGAGGAACAAACTTCCGAGAAGTGTCAGTGAAGACGAAAAGTAGGTGAGTGGGTGTGAGTTAAGGCAGTAGGGCTGATGCAGTGCTCCTCCTGTCTTGTGTTTTTATTTTGCAGAATCCCCACAGCCATCCATCCCAACATACAAACCTCCCTTCCCTCGGCTTCCACCCTCCCCATTCTCCCTCTCATATACCCATTTCCATCTCCACACTCGTTCCTAACCTTAACTCCCGAACTACGAAAACCAGAGTATAATGAGTGAGAGGAAACTGAAGTTAAATATGCAACCGCAGATGGGATAACAGTAGGAGTGATGAATGAAATAGCGGATAGCAGATGTGATCTTTCCAGAAGGATTTCAAATAATGAGAAAGAACTGGGGGAACAGGGGAGGGGGGTTGTTAATAAGGAACCAGTAATGAGTGGAATAAACGGAGAGAGGTTGAATGATTATATAACTGGGACACACATAATAGCGACATATAATCAACGGCTAAACAGCAGGAGACCAACACATGCATATGTTAACTGTAACAAGGCGATGATTTACATAATAACGGAGGTGGCTAGAATAGCCCACTTGGGAATTGCAAAACAACTGGTCATGGGAGATTTCATCCATAAGGAAATAGACTGGGAAAGTCTGGAGTCACATGGATAACGAAATGAACAGAGATTAAGTTGTTGGACTTGACGATGGAATACGTCGTGAGTTAGCATGACAGGGACACAACTAGAGAGGCAACGACAAACTAGCGAGGATGGACCTTGTATTCACCCTTATTGACTCTGATGTAGAGGTCATTGAACATGAGAGGCGAAGAGAAGACGAAGAAGACGAAGAAGAAGAAGACAAAGAAGACGAAGAAGACGAAGAAGACGAAGAAGAAGAAGAAGAAGAAGAAGAAGAAGAAGAAGAAGAAGAAGAAGAAGAAGAAGAAGAAGAAGAAGAAGAAGAAGAAGAAGAGCAACAACAACAACAACAACAACAACAACAACAACAATGGAATGATGGAACTGAAGAGTTTCCTTGGCTTAGTAGCGCCAAAGAGTTAATAACCCAGGATAACCCAGGGAAGCCAAACAGGTTGGCTGTATTATTGACTTAATACAGCCCTGTGTAGGCGGGTGTGGGGCTCTTGATCCAAGGAATTGAGCTTGCCTTCCCCACTGCCTGAATCGAATTTGAACTCCTCCCATTCTACAGACGGTACATGACCCCGTAGTGTTTAGCGCTTTCCTCTTATTAAAATTTAACGACTGTGAACGAGGTCAATCGTCAATAGTTGATGCATCGAATGAAATGGATTGATGATTTCGTGGGTATAAGCTGTGTAGGCGCAGGTTTTATTACAGGTGTTTTATGGGAAGCATTAGGGACGTGTTTCCATAAAACACCTGCTGTACCTGTTCACCCATCACTAAAATGGGTACCTGGGTGTTAGTGGACTGGTGTGGGTCACATCCTGGGTGTTAGTGGACTGGTGTGAGTCGCATCCTGGGTGTTAGTGGACTGGTGTGGGTCGCATCCTGGGTGTTAGTGGACTGGTGTGGGTCACATCCTGGGTGTTAGTGGACTGGTGTGGGTCGCATCCTGGGTGTTAGTGGACTGGTGTGAGTCGCATCCTGGGTGTTAGTGGACTGGTGTGGGTCACATCCTGGGTGTTAGTGGACTGGTGTGGGTCACATCCTGGGTGTTAGTGGACTGGTGTGAGTCGCATCCTGGGTGTTAGTGGACTGGTGTGGGTCGCATCCTGGGTGTTAGTGGACTGGTGTGGGTCACATCCTGGGTGTTAGTGGACTGGTGTGGGTCGCATCCTGGGTGTTAGTGGACTGGTGTGAGTCGCATCCTGGGTGTTAGTGGACTGGTGTGAGTCGCATCCTGGGTGTTAGTGGACTGGTGTGGGTCACATCCTGGGTGTTAGTGGACTGGTGTGAGTCGCATCCTGGGTGTTAGTGGACTGGTGTGAGTCGCATCCTGGGTGTTAGTGGACTGGTGTGGGTCACATCCTGGGTGTTAGTGGACTGGTGTGGGTCACATCCTGGGTGTTAGTGGACTGGTGTGGGTCACATCCTGGGTGTTAGTGGACTGGTGTGGGTCACATCCTGGGTGTTAGTGGACTGGTGTGAGTCGCATCCTGGGTGTTAGTGGACTGGTGTGGGTCGCATCCTGGGTGTTAGTGGACTGGTGTGGGTCACATCCTGGGTGTTAGTGGACTGGTGTGGGTCGCATCCTGGGTGTTAGTGGACTGGTGTGGGTCACATCCTGGGTGTTAGTGGACTGGTGTGGGTCACATCCTGGGTGTTAGTGGACTGGTGTGGGTCGCATCCTGGGTGTTAGTGGACTGGTGTGGGTCACATCCTGGGTGTTAGTGGACTGGTGTGAGTCGCATCCTGGGTGTTAGTGGACTGGTGTGGGTCGCATCCTGGGTGTTAGTGGACTGGTGTGGGTCACATCCTGGGTGTTAGTGCACTGGTGTGGGTCACATCCTGGGTGTTAGTGGACTGGTGTGGGTCACATCCTGGGTGTTAGTGGACTGGTGTGGGTCACATCCTGGGTGTTAGTGGACTGGTGTGGGTCACATCCTGGGTATTAGTGGACTGGTGTGGGTCACATCCTGGGTGTTAGTGGACTGGTGTGGGTCGCATCCTGGGACAAAACTGACCTAATTTGCGGGAAATGCTCAGCATAACAAGCAACTTTCTATATATTAGTATGTTATCAGCTATGGTCTGTATGCCTTGTACATGTACTTGTATACCTTGTACATGTACTGATGTACAGTGAACATGTACTGGTATACCTTATACATGTACTTGTATACCTTTTACACGTACTCATATAACTTGCACATGTACTCGTAAACCTTGTACATATACTGTTATACCTTGAACATGTACTTCTATACCTTGTACATGTACTTGTATACATTGTACATGTAGTTGTATACCTTGTACATGTGCTTGTATACCTTGTACATGTATTTGTATACCTTGTACATGTACTTGTATACCTTGCACATGTACTCGTATACCTTGTACTTGTACTTGTATACCGTGTACGTGTACTGGTATACCTTGTACATGTACTTGTATACCTTGTACATGTGCTTGTATACCTTGTACATGTACTCGTATGCCTTGTACATGTACTGTTATACCTTGTGCATGTACTTGTATACCTTGTACATGTACTTGTATACCTTGTACATGTACTCGTATACCTTGTACATGTACTGTTATACCATGTACATGTACTTGTATACCTGGTACATGTACTTTTATACCTTGTATTTGTACTTGTATACCTTGTACATGTACTTGTATACCTTGTACATATACTTGTATACCTTTTACTTGTGCTTGTATACCTTGCACATGTACTTGTATACATTGTACATGTACTGTTATACCTTGTGCATGTACTTGTATACCTTGTACATGTACTTGTATACCTTGTACATGTACTCGTATACCTTGTACATGTACTGGTATACCATGTACATGTACTTGTATACCTGGTACATGTACTTTTATACCTTGTACATGTACTTGTATACCTTTTACATGTACTTGTATACCTTGTACATATACTTGTATACCTTGTACTTGTATACCTTGTACATGTACTTGTATACCTTGTACATGTACTTGTATACATTGTACATGTACTTGTATACCTTGTACATGTACTTGTATACCTTGTACATGTACTTGTATACCTTGTACATGTACTTGTATACATTGTACATGTACTTGTATACCTTGTACATGTACTTGTATACCTTGTACATGTACTTGTATACCTTGTACATGTACTTGTATACCTTGTACATGTACTTGTATACCTTGTACATGTACTTGTAAACCTTGTACATGTACTTGTATACCTTGTACATGTACTTGTATACCTTGTACATTTACTTGTATACCTTGTACATGTACTTGTATACCTTGTACATATACTTGTATACCTTTTACTTGTGCTTGTATACCTTGTACATGTACTTGTATACATTGTACATGTACTGTTATACCTTGTGCATGTACTTGTATACCTTGTACATGTACTTGTATACCTTGTACATGTACTCGTATACCTTGTACATGTACTGTTATACCATGTACATGTACTTGTATACCTGGTACATGTACTTTTATACCTTGTCCATGTACTTGTATACCTTGTCCATGTACTTGTATACCTTGTCCATGTACTTGTATACCTTGTCCATGTACTTGTATACCTTGTCCATGTACTTGTATACCTTGTCCATGTACTTGTATACCATGTCCATGTACTTGTATACCTTGTCCATGTACTTGTATACCTTGTACATGTACTTGTATACCTTGTACATGTACTTGTATACCTTGTACATGTACTTGTATACCTTGTACATGTACTTGTATACCTGGTACATGTACTTTTATACCTTGTATTTGTACTTGTATACCTTGTACATGTACTTGTATACCTTGTACATATACTTGTATACCTTTTACTTGTGCTTGTATACCTTGTACATGTACTTGTATACATTGTACATGTACTGTTATACCTTGTGCATGTACTTGTATACCTTGTACATGTACTTGTATACCTTGTACATGTACTCGTATACCTTGTACATGTACTGTTATACCATGTACATGTACTTGTATACCTGGTACATGTACTTTTATACCTTGTACATGTACTTGTATACCCTTTACATGTACTTGTATACCTTGTACATATACTTGTATACCTTGTACTTGTATACCTTGTACATGTACTTGTATACCTTGTACATGTACTTGTATACATTGTACATGTACTTGTATACCTTGTACATGTACTTGTATACCTTGTACATGTACTTGTATACCTTGTACATGTACTTGTATACATTGTACATGTACTTGTATACCTTGTACATGTACTTGTATACCTTGTACATGTACTTGTATACCTTGTACATGTACTTGTATACCTTGTACATGTACTAGTATACCTTGTACATGTACTTGTATACCTTGTACATGTACTTGTAAACCTTGTACATGTACTTGTATACCTTATACATGTACTTGTATACCTTGTACATTTACTTGTATACCTTGTACATGTACTTGTATACCTTGTACATATACTTGTATACCTTTTACTTGTGCTTGTATACCTTGTACATGTACTTGTATACATTGTACATGTACTGTTATACCTTGTGCATGTACTTGTATACCTTGTACATGTACTTGTATACCTTGTACATGTACTCGTATACCTTGTACATGTACTGTTATACCATGTACATGTACTTGTATACCTGGTACATGTACTTTTATACCTTGTCCATGTACTTGTATACCTTGTACATGTACTTGTATACCTTGTCCATGTACTTGTATACCTTGTCCATGTACTTGTATACCTTGTACATGTACTTGTATACATTGTACATGTACTTGTATACCTTGTACATGTACTTGTATACCTTGTACATGTACTTGTATACCTTGTACATGTACTTGTATACCTTGTACATGTACTTGTATATCTTGTACATGTACTTGTAAACCTTGTACATGTACTTGTATACCTTATACATGTACTTGTATACCTTGTACATTTACTTGTATACCTTGTACATGTACTTGTATACCTTGTACATATACTTGTATACCTTTTACTTGTGCTTGTATACCTTGTACATGTACTTGTATACATTGTACATGTACTGTTATACCTTGTGCATGTACTTGTATACCTTGTACATGTACTTGTATACCTTGTACATGTACTCGTATACCTTGTACATGTACTGTTATACCATGTACATGTACTTGTATACCTGGTACATGTACTTTTATACCTTGTCCATGTACTTGTATGCCTTGTCCATGTACTTGTATACCTTGTCCATGTACTTGTATACCTTGTCCATGTACTTGTATACCTTGTCCATTTACTTGTATACCTTGTCCATGTACTTGTATACCTTGTCCATGTACTTGTATACCTTGTCCTTGTACTTGTATACCTTGTACATGTACTTGTATACCTTGTACATGTACTTGTATACCTTGTACATGTACTTGTATACCTTGTACATGTACTTGTATACCTTGTACATGTACTTGTATACCTTGTACATGTACTTGTATACATTGTACATGTACTTGTATACCTTGTACATGTACTGGTATACCTTGTACATGTACTTGTATGCCTTGTACATGTACTTGTATACCTTGTACATGTACTTGTATGCCTTGTACATGTACTTGTATACCTTGTACATATACTTGTATACCTTGTACATGTACTTGTATACCTTGTACATGTACTTGTATACCTTGTACATGTACTTGTATACCTTGTACATGTACTTGTATACCTTGTACATGTACTTGTATACCTTGTACATGTACTTGTATGCCTTGTACATGTACTTGTATACCTTGTACATGTACTTGTATACCTTGTACATGTACTTGTTTACCTTGTACATATACTTGTATACCTTGTACATATACTTGTATACCTTGTACATGTACTTGTATACCTTGTACGTGTACTGGTATACCTTGTACATGTACTTGTATACCTTGTACATGTACTTGTATACCTTG
The DNA here is from genome assembly GCF_038502225.1 of Cherax quadricarinatus. Classification (NCBI taxonomy): domain Eukaryota; kingdom Metazoa; phylum Arthropoda; class Malacostraca; order Decapoda; family Parastacidae; genus Cherax; species Cherax quadricarinatus. Next base: position 12,262,235 of record NC_091384.1, on the reverse strand, counting down.
TACATTTACTTGTATACCTTGTACATGTACTTGTATACCTTGTACATGTACTTGTATACCTTGTACATGTACTTGTATACCTTGTACATGTACTTGTATACCTTGTACATGTACTTGTATACCTTGTACATGTACTTGTATACCTTGTACATGTACTTGTATACCTTGTACATGTACTTGTATTCCTTGTACATGTACTTGTATACCTTGTACGTGTACTTGTATACCTTGTACATGTACTTGTATACCTTGTACATGTACTTGTATACCTTGTACATGTACTTGTATACCTTGTACATGTACTGGTATACCTTGTACATGTACTTGTATGCCTTGTACATGTACTTGTATACCTTGTACATGTACTTGTATGCCTTGTACATGTACTTGTATACCTTGTACATATACTTGTATACCTTGTACATGTACTTGTATACCTTGTACATGTACTTGTATACCTTGTACATGTACTTGTATACCTTGTACATGTACTTGTATACCTTGTACATGTACTTGTATACCTTGTACATGTACTTGTATGCCTTGTACATGTACTTGTATACCTTGTACATGTACTTGTATACCTTGTACATGTACTTGTATACCTTGTACATATACTTGTATACCTTGTACATATACTTGTATACCTTGTACATGTACTTGTATACCTTGTACGTGTACTAGTATACCTTGTACATGTACTTGTATACCTTGTACATGTACTTGTATACCTTGTACATTTACTTGTATACCTTGTACATGTACTTGTATACCTTGTACATGTACTTGTATACCTTGTACATGTACTTGTATACCTTGTACATGTACTTGTATACCTTGTACATGTACTTGTATACCTTGTACATGTACTTGTATACCTTGTACATGTACTTGTATACCTTGTACATGTACTTGTATACCTTGTACATGTACTTGTATACCTTGTACGTGTACTGGTATACCTTGTACATGTACTTGTATACCTTGTACATGTACTTGTATACCTTGTACATGTACTTGTATACCTTGTACATGTACTTGTATACCTTGTACATGTACTTGTATACCTTGTACGTGTACTTGTATACCTTGTACATGTACTTGTATACCTTGTACATGTACTTGTATACCTTGTACATGTACTTGTATACCTTGTACATGTACTTGTATACCTTGTACATGTACTTGTATACCTTGTACGTGTACTTGTATACCTTGTACATGTACTTGTATACCTTGTACATGTACTTGTATACCTTGTACATGTACTTGTATACCTTGTACATGTACTAGTAGTAAATAAAGGTATTCTGGGCAGTAACCGGAAGTTCGACTTCCGGTCAACGTCAAACTTTAGTGCTTATGTGTTATTCTGGAAAGAAAAAATATATTAATGTTAGATTGTGTAAGTTATTATTTGCGAATGTTATTAAGTGAAATTGGTTCCTGTGAAATAAATGGATAATATCTCTTCTGATCAGAAATAACTTTTAGTGATTGATTTTTATGGTTAAATTAATTTATTTTTTTTTATTTGCTTTTAATATTCTTGTACCTTCAAGAGTAGTGTAATAAAATATATTAAATACTCTAAGCACACATAGAATTTTCTTTTTTCTCAAAATTCGGTTACTCTTAGATAAAGCATCTGAGAGGCTTTAATATTGATGTGCTTGGGTATTTTAGGATTTTAATATCTTTGGTGTTTACCTGGAGTTTACCTGGAGAGAGTTCCGGGGGTCAACGCCCCCGCGGCCCGGTCTGTGACCAGGCCTCCTAATTATTGAGAGATTTATATTAGATTTGCACCATGTGTCGAAAGCTACAATTTTTTTAAGTAAAAATTGTATATTAATTTCCATGTGATGACTTGTGAATGCTTCTTCTGATTCCCATCAGGTCATCAGTCCTAATATTTAACTGTATTTTTAACTTATCGCACACTGAACTATTCCTTTCGCGTGGATTGAGGTGCAGTGGCGTAAATATATCTAGCGGAAGCTCGCGATACGAGTCTATGGAGTAGCTGTTTTTAAATACAAAGAGGGTATTACCCTGTGTGTGGAAGCGGCTGTTGTCGGGGCTGTTGTCGGCTGGAAGCGGCTGTTGTCGAGGCAGGGACACAGGTGAGTCTAATACTGTACACACGTGTTAATTACCTCTTGTTATCTCTGCCCTCCTGTGATCACCTTCCACTATGATCTTGCTGATCAAGCAAACTGTTCTCATTGTATTACCTAAATTATTATTATAATGTAAATAACGTCAGTATTTTAATATTTACAACCAACTCCCCTACGCTATTTTCTAATTTTGTAAGATAAGGTTAATTAGCTCATAGATAAGGTTAATGAGCTACATAGCTCATTAACCTTACATAGCTCATTAATATTATTTAATTAGCTCATTGGTAAGATAAGTTAATTATCTACATGAGTTATATCTGCAGTAAAGGTTCTCAAGATCAACGATTTCACGTGTCTTGAATGGAGATGTTAGTGTACAGCAGTATTCCAGCCTAGAGAGAACAAGTGATCTAAAAAAAGATCATCATCTGCTTGGTATCCCTTGTTTTGATGCTTCTGATTATCCATCCTATCATTTTGATGCTTCTGATTATCCATCCTATCATTTTGATGCTTCTGATTATCCATCCTATCATTTTGATGCTTCTGATTATCCATCCTATCATTTTGATGCTTCTGATTATCCATCCTATCATTTTGATGCTTCTGATTATCCATCCTATCATTTTGATGCTTCTGATTATCCATCCTATCATTTTGATGCTTCTGATTATCCATCCTATCATTTTGATGCTTCTGATTATCCATCCTATCATTTTGATGCTTCTGATTATCCATCCTATCATTTTGATCCTTCTGATTATCCATCCTATCATTTTGATGCTTCTGATTATCCATCCTATCATTTTGATGCTTCTGATTATCCATCCTATCATTTTGATGCTTCTGATTATCCATCCTATCATTTTCCTAGCATGTGTGATAGTGACACTGTTGTGATCCTTGAATGTGAGATCCTTTGACATTAACACTCCTAGGGCTTTCCATCACAATATTGTTTCTTTCTATTGAGTGATTAGAGTTTGTAGTGTACTTAGTTCTAGCTATTGTATACTCCAGTTTTCCATGACGAAGTAGTTGGAATCTGTCCTCATTGAGCATTGAAAATTGGCATTGAAAATTGGGTTGGTCAAATGTTTGTTAGTGGGATGAATTGTAAAGGACTTGCCTAGTATGGGCCAACAGGCCTGCTGCAGTGTTCCTCCTTTCTTATGTTCTTATGTTCTTATTATACAGTTTTCCGTTGTCAACTGGAAAATTTGGTTTATATCTACTGGGAGATTTACCGTGTCTTCAACAGATGACAGTCTCATGCAGATTCTAAAATCGTCTGCAATGGATGACACGGTGCTATGGTTTACATCTCTGTCTATGTCTGATATGAGGATGAGGAACAGGATAGGGGGAAGTACCGTGCCTTAAGGAACAGAGGTTTTCTCTATGGTAGCCTCCAACTTAACTCTACTACACCTGCATTCTGTTCGTCTTCCAGTGGATCCAAGACCACATCATAGTGGTCCAGTAGTTGAGAGAGGCAGGATCGACCTGCTCTGAACCCATGCTGCCTTCGATTGTGTAATTGTTGAGAATCCAAGTGATTTGCGATCATGTTTCTTAGAGCTCTTTCAAAGATTTTTTTTTTTGATGTAGAACGTTAGAGCTATTGTTTTTGCTGTCACCTTTATGGAGTGGGACAATATCAATTGTTTTTAATGACCGTGGAATTTTACCCGTTTCTATGCTACCTCTTCACAGCATGCTTAAGGCAGGTGAAAGGGGGTTTCTTGCAGTTCTTAATGAACACTGGGTTCCAAGAGTCTTGGCTTGGGGTTGAGTGCTTGGGCATATTATTAATGGCTTTTTTCAAAGACCAATGGAGTTTATATCAGAAATATAACCCCTCTTGAGGAGCTCAGTGATTCTTCGCCTTCTCCTATAGGGAAGCATCTCTCTTTCTCAAGTTTACTTCTTCTCTTTTTTCTTAGGAAAATATACTTTGAATATACTTCAGCTGCCAGAAAGTTGATCCTATCAAGGCACTAGTTTGGAGCCAAGTTATTTAGGATATCTTCCCAACTTACTTCGCTTAGGATATGGTTTAAAGTTAAATTTAATGAAGACATCCTCATAGTATGCATTTTCCGGTCAGGACACCTGAGCATACAAGTCTGAACTTCGATTAGATTGTGATATGAATTAGTTGTTTTTGATAATGCTATGTTTCTCACCATATCATCATTATTTGTGAAAATAAGGTCAAGTTTGTTTTCCAATCTTATTAGCTTCACTATCTGTTGACTTAGTGTTTATTTATTGCAGAGATTCAGCAACTTATATGTGTGTGTGACTTCTCATCTGACCTGCCTCAGGGGATAGCCTCTGCTACATTCTTCCATCTTGTAAGTATTAAATTGAGATCACCAAGTAGCAAGATGTTTGGGGGTGAAGCCTAGAATTGTCACTGATTATTATATTCATGTTAAACACAAGCCAAATAAGGCTCACAGAGCGAGCAGTGGTAAAGCGTTGAACTCATAATCTGAAGACTTAAATTACGAACTCTGATCCCGCCACTTTCTTACATTACTAAATTCGTATTTTCTGAGTATTTCGGTACACTGATAAAATGACTTAGAAGGAGGAAAAGACTGTGGAAGTTGGGCAGCAATGCATAAAATCCCTTATTTTGGTATGGCTGGTACCAATCGTTTCAAGGAACGGACTATTCAGGTTTAGTTCCACTTATAATTCCTCAGTATAACAGAGGTACAGTGTTGGACTAGATATTTAATGACCTCCTGTTCATGTATTCCAGAAAAAGATTTACAGTAAATTGTTGTTCATCTGTTGCAAATTTAAGGTACACGATTTTTTTTTATATCATGAAGATTTAGAAATAGTTCTATCTGAGAAAGAGAAAGGAATAGAGGAGTTAGTGAGAGAGAGAGAGAGAGAGAGAGAGAGAGAGAGAGAGAGAACATCACTTCATCTGAGATCATTTCTCCCCAGGATGACTCGAGTCTGGAACACATTCGTACAGCATTATGATGTCAACGAGATAAATTCAGTCGATCAAATGAAAATGCTGGCCCACAGATGGCCCTCAGCTGGCCCACAGATGGCCCTCAGTTGGCCCACAGATGGCTCCAACTTCATCTTGCATGTTTCATAACAATAAAATACTTTCAAATGAGCTGATGTAGGTAACAGGGATTAGGGATCATTACCTAACCTTGTCAAACCCAGTGTAAAAAAAAGTAGAGAGAGAGAGAGAGAGAGAGAGAGAGAGAGAGAGAGAGAGAGAGAGAGAGAGAGAGAGAGAAAGAGAGAGAGAGAGTAGTAGTAGTTCTCAATGGAACGGAATCAGCAAGACATCCTATTGGAGCAAGTGTTCCACAAGGAAGCGTGCTGGGACCATTGTTATGGAATGTCTACTTCAACGACCTTCTTCATCTCATCCCAGAATCCCATGAATATGCAGACGACTGTACACTGACATTCACTTATCCAAGAGAAGAAATGCCAGCTGCTCTAAGCTACATCAATAACCAGGTAAGAGCTATATCAGCTTGGGAAAATAGATGGCAAGTAACATTTGCACCTGAGAAAATGCAAATGATGATGGTCTCTAGGCACCATGATGGTAATGCTGGTGCAGTAGTAAGGATGAGTGGGAGGGTGTTGGCACCTGGAGAAGAAGTTGATATCCTTGAGGTGAAATTTGACTCCAAACTAACCATGAAGAACCATGTTGTAAATCTTGCAAACAAGGCAGCCAGGAAGCTTACAGCACTTCGCCGTATCTCGCATCTGCTTGACAGGAGGGGTTGCAAAATTCTGTACTAGGCACAGGTACGCTCACACCTTGAGTATGCTCCACTTTCTTGGTTTGCCTGCCCCCCCCCCCTCTCATCTACGACTGCTTGACAGAGTAAAGAACAGAGCAGGACGTCTCATCTCTCTCCTGGACCCATCCTGGATAGATCTGTTATTTCAGCAGAGCCTTCAACACAGGAGGGATGTGGGTGGCCTTACTGTTATGTACAAGGCCAATATTGTCAAAGTACCACACTTGGATCCACTTCGAGGACAGCGTGAAACAAGCTTTTATGCCACAAGACGGGCAGAAAGCAGCAACTTCACTCTGGCTGTACCCTTCTCCAGAACATCACTCTATCTGAGATCATATATACCCAGCATAATGATGTCAGCGAGATAAAGTCAGTTGATCAAATGAAAATGCTGGCCCACAGATGGCTCCAACTTCATCCTGTTCCCTACTTGTATGTCTCATAACAATAAAAATGCTTTCAAATGAGCTGATGTAGGTAACAGCTCTTAGCTTGTCAATAAAGCTAGGGATCCTTAACCTAATTTGTCGAACCATGTGTAAAGAGAGAGAGAGAGAGAGAGAGAGAGAGAGAGAGAGAGAGAGAGAGAGAGAGAGAGAGAGAGAGAGAGAGAGAGAGAGAGAGGGAGGGAGGGAGGTAGGGGGTAGTGAGCCAGAGAGGGGTAAAGGCAGTGTAACCTAACAGGTTGCTGGCAGCAGAGGTAGAGAACACACACGCCACCTGTGCTCTCCCCTCCTCCTGCTGCTGCTGCTGTTGCTGCTGTTCGCCTTGTCTAGTGCTCGCCCTGCTTCACGCTCTGCCCAATCAATACCTAACCAAGAAACCCTGAAATACCTCTGTGCCAGTGAAAATCACAATGAAAATCGCTCAGACAGAGTGAATTCCATCTCGATTGAATAAGAAAAAATGTCAGCCATGAGTGTAGTTAGTGAGTATACAGGATAATATACACCGGTTATCTACGCGTGTGCAATATCCACCTTCACTGATTATCCGTATTGACACGATTGTAACGGGATCAATGTGAATAATTCATCCCCACTATACATATATACATAAATATTATGAATGTTAGGTACATATACATGAGTGAAAGGTACCTACCTACCTGGAACAGAGCAATTAACATATGTCTGAGTAGCCATATGTCTGAATAGAAATAATTTTTATATATTCTGTACTGGCATATATTCCAGTTTTTTTTCATTGATATATATAAAGATTATCCACGTTATTCTGCCTATTATAAAAGTAATTTATTCAAATTTTCCACTTTGTACCTTTGGAAAAATAAAACCGAAATTATTGATGCAGTTGCAAAGAAAAGATTAAAATATAGAATATAGTCGTGTGTATTAGGAACACTCGCTTACAAGGACCAGTGGAAACACAAATATAGTCGTGTGTATTAGGAACACTCGCTTACAAGGACCAGTGGAAACACAAATCGTCATCATCTTAAAGGTAGGTGTTAAAAATATAGTTGAATTATGGATTTTTTTCAGTAGGCAAATTTATTATTTAAGTGGTATTCTCTGTTGTTCCAATGGTATTCTCTGTTGTTCCAATGGTATTCTCTGTTGTTCCAATGGTATTCTCTGTTGTTCCAATGGTATTCTCTGTTGTTCCAATGGTATTCTCTGTTGTTCCAATGGTATTCTCTGTTGTTCCAATGGTATTCTCTGTTGTTCCAGTGGTATTCTCTGTTGTTCCAATGGTATTCTCTGTTGTTCCAATGGTATTCTCTGTTGTTCCAGTGGTATTCTCTGTTGTTCCAATGGTATTCTCTGTTGTTCCAATGGTATTCTCTGTTGTTCCAATGGTATTCTCTGTTGTTCCAATGGTATTCTCTGTTGTTCCAATGGTATTCTCTGTTGTTCCAATGGTATTCTCTGTTGTTCCAATGGTATTCTCTGTTGTTCCAATGGTATTCTCTGTTGTTCCAATGGTATTCTCTGTTGTTCCAATGGTATTCTCTGTTGTTCCAATGGTATTCTCTGTTGTTCCAATGGTATTCTCTGCTGTTCCAATGGTATTCTCTGTTGTTCCAATGGTATTCTCTGTTGTTCCAATGGTATTCTCTGTTGTTCCAATGGTATTCTCTGTTGTTCCAGTGGTATTCTATGTTGTTTCAGTGGTATTCACTGTTGTTTCAGTGGTATTCTCTGTTGTTCCAATGGTATTCTCTGTTGTTCCAATGGTATTCTCTGTTGTTCCAATGGTATTCTCTGTTGTTCCAATGGTATTCTCTGTTGTTCCAGTGGTATTCTATTTTGTTTCAGTGGTATTCTCTGTTGTTCCAGTGGTATTCACTGTTGTTTCAGTGGTATTCTCTGTTGTTCCAATGGTATTCTCTTGTTCCAGTGGTATTCTCTGTTGTTCCAATGGTATTCTCTGTTGTTCCAATGGTGTTCTCTGTTGTTCCAATAGTATTCTCTGTTGTTCCAATGGTATTCTCTGTTGTTCCAGTGGTATTCCCTGTTGTTCCAATGGTATTCTCTGTTGTTCCAGTGGTATTCTCTGTTGTTCCAATGGTATTCTCTGTTGTTCCAATGGTATTCTCTGTTGTTCCAATGGTATTCTCTGTTGTTCCAATGGTATTCTCTGTTGTTCCAATGGTATTCTCTGTTGTTCCAATGGTATTCTCTGTTGTTCCAGTGGTATTCTCTGTTGTTCCAATGGTATTCTCTGTTGTTCGAGTGGTATTCTCTGTTGTTCCAGTGGTATTCTCTGTTGTTCCAATGGTATTCTCTGTTGTTCCAGTGGTATTCTCTGTTGTTCCATTGGTATTCTCTGTTGTTCCAATGGTATTCTCTGTTGTTCCAATGGTATTCTCTGTTGTTCCAATGGTATTCTCTGTTGTTCCAGTGGTATTCTCTGTTGTTCCAATGGTATTCTCTGTTCTTCCAGTGGTATTCTCTGTTCCAGTGGTATTCTCTGTTGTTCCAATGGTATTCTCTGTTGCTCCAGCGGTATTCTCTGTTGTTCCAGTTGTATTCTCTGTTGTTCCAGTGGTATTCTCTGTTGTTCCAATTGTATTCTCTGTTGTTCCAGTGGTATTCTCTGTTGTTCCAATGGTATTCTCTTGTTCCAGTGGTATTCTTTGTTGTACCAGTGGTATTCTCTGTTGTTCCAATGGTATTCTCTGTTGTTCCAATGGTATTCTCTGTTGTTCCAATGGTATTCTCTGTTGTTCCAATGGTATTCTCTATTGTTCCAGTGGTATTGTCTGTTGTTCCAATGGTATTCTCTGTTGTTCCAATGGTATTCTCTGTTGTTCCAATGGTATTCTCTGTTGTTCCAATGGTATTCTCTGTTGTTCCAGTGGTATTCTCTGTTGTTCCAATGGTATTTTCTGTTGTTCCAATGGTATTCTCTGTTGTTCCAGTGGTATTCTCTGTTGTTCCAATGGTATTCTCTGTTCCAGTGGTATTCTCTGTTGTTCCAGTGGTATTCTCTGTTGTTCCAATGGTATTCTCTGTTGTTCCAGTGGTATTCTCTTTTGTTCCAGTAGTATTCTCTGTTGTTCCAGTGGTATTCTCTGTTGTTCCAATGGTATTCTCTGTTGTTCCAGTGGTATTCTCTGTTGTTCCAATGGTATTCTCTGTTGTTCCAGTGGTATTCTCTGTTGTTCCAATGGTATTCTCTGTTGTTCCAGTGGTATTCTCTTTTGTTCCAGTAGTATTCTCTGTTGTTCCAATGATATTCTCTGTTGTTCCAGTGGTATTCTCTGTTGTTCCAGTGGTACTCACTGTTGTTCCAGTGGTGCTCTCTGTTGTACCAGTGGTACTCTGTTGTTCCAGTGGTACTCTCTGTTGTTCCAGTGGTACTCTATGTTGTTCCAGTGGTATTCTCTGTTGTTCCAGTGGTGCTCTCTGTTCCAGTGGTACTCTCTGTTGTACCAGTGGTACTCTGTTGTTCCAGTGGTACTCTATGTTGTTCCAGTGGTATTCTCTGTTGTTTAAGTGGTACTCTCTGTTGTACCAGTGGTACTCTCTATTGTTCCAGTGGTACTCTGTTGTACCAGTGGTACTCTATGTTGTTCCAGTGGTACTCTCTGTTGTTCCAGTGGTACTTTCTGTTGTACCAGTGGTACTCTATGTTGTTCCAGTGGTACTCTCTGTTGTACCAGTGGTACTCTCTGTTGTACCAGTGGTACTCTATGTTGTTCCAGTGGTACTCTCTGTTGTACCAGTGGTACTCTCTGTTGTACCAGTGGTACTCTATGTTGTTCCAGTGGTACTCTCTGTTGTTCCAGTATTACTCTCTGTTGTACCAGTGGTACTCTGTGTTCTTCCAGTGGTACTCTATGTTGTTCCAGTGGTACTCTGTTGTACCAGTGGTACTCTGTTGTACCAGTGGTACTCTATGTTGTTCCAGTGGTACTCTCTGTAGTTCCAGTGGTACTCGTCGCTATTGCAGTGGTAATATCTTTTATTCTGCTTTTACACTTCTTTATTTCAGGGTTGCATTTTCTTATTTCACAGTAACTTTTCCTTATTTCACGGTAACATTTCCTTATTTCAAGGCAACATTTCCTTATTTCAAGGTAACCTTTCCTTATTTCGCTGTAATTTTTCCTTATTTCACAGTAACATTTCTTTATTTCAAGGTAACATTTGCTTATTACATGGTAATATTTTCTTATTTCACGGTAACTTTACCTTATTTCAAGGTAACAATTCCTTATTTCGCGGTAACATTTCTTCATTTCAAATTAACATTTCCTTATTTCATGGTAACTTTTCCTTATTTCAAGGTAACATTTCCTTATTTCGCGGTAACATTTTCCAATTTTAAGGTAACATGTTCTTATTTCAAGGTAAATTTTTCCTTGTTTCATTTCATTAACTCTGGCTAGCATTTCCTTATTTCACGGTAATAGGTAACATTTCTTTATTTCCGGACATTTCCTTATTTCAGGGCAACATTTATTTTTTCTGAGTAACATTTCCTTATTTCTGAGTAACATTTCCTTATTTCTGAGTAACATTTCATTATTTCTGAGTAACATTTCCTTATTTCTGAGTAACATTTCCTTATTTCTGAGTAACATTTCCTTATTTCTGAGTAACATTTCCTTATTTCACTTCAGCAATTTATTTCAGTGGTTATTGCAAGGAAAGGGAGTATCTTATTCTACTGATTTACTTCCTTATTACAGCAATACCCATTTTTATTCCAGTGGTACACTTATTTTAGCGTTAGATATTATTCCATTAGTACACGTAGAAATTCGTGTGGAACATTGATACCATTGATACTCTTATTTCACCAGTACACGTCCTTATTTCAGTAAAACTCTTACATTAATGGAACTCGTCCTTATTACTAATGTTCCTTATTATATGTACTTCCTTATTTCTGTGTTGTACTTCCATGTACCAGTTGCACATTTCTCTATATCAGTAATTTGCTTCCTTATTCTAAGGATGTACTTCCTTATTCCAGTGGTTCACTTCCTTATTACATTTGAACACTCTTATTCATGTGCATCACCATTTGTGTTTGTTTCCCATTTTGATGTCATCTCATTTATGCAAAATATATGATACCTATTACTCACCAATACCTCGATCCAGGAGAGAAAAGTTTCCTCCTATACCATGTGCAGCCACTTTCCTTATTAGTATTTTAGGAACATAAGAACATAGGAAAGGAGGAACACTGCAGCAGGCCTGTTGGCCCATACTAGGCAGGTCCTTTACAATTCATCCCACTAACAAAACATTTGCCCAACCAAATTTTCAATGCTACCCAAGAAATAAGCTCTGATGTGCAAGTCCCACTCAAATCCAACCCCTCTCACTCATGTATTTATCCAACCTAAATTTGAAACTACCCAAAGTCCTAGCCTCAATAATCCAACTAGGAAGACTGTTCCACTCATCAACTACCCTATTTCCAAACCAATACTTTCCTATGTCATTTCTAAATCTAAACTTATCTAATTTAAATCCATTACTGCGGGTTCACTCTTGGAGAGATATCCTCAAGACCTTATTAATATCCCCTTTATTAATACCTATCTTCCACTTATACACTTCGATCAGGTCTCCCCTCATTCTTCGTCTAACAAGTGAATGTAACTTAAGAGTCTTCAATCTTTCTTCATAAGGAAGATTTCTAATGCTATGTATTAATTTAGTCATCCTACGCTGAATGTTTCCTAACGAACTTATGTCCATTCTGTTATATGGAGACCAGAACTGAGCTGCATAATCTAGGTGAGGCCTTACTAATGATGTATAAAGCTGCAGTATAACCTCTGGACTTCTGTTGCTTACACTTCTTGATATAAATCCCAGTAATCTATTTGCCTTATTACGTACGCTTAGGCATTGCTGTCTTGGTTTAAGATTACTGCTCACCATAACCCCCAAGTCCTTTTCGCAATCTGTATGGCTAAGTTCTACATTATTTAACTTATAAGTGCTATGGGTTATGGACACTCTCGAGCTTCAGAACTGCATCTGCCACTTTTCTGACCAAGAATAGAGTTTGTCTAAATCCTTCTGAAGTTCCCTAACATCTACGTTTGAATCAATTATCCTACCTATCTTTGTGTCATCGGCGAATTTGCTCATATCACTAGTAATTCCCTCATCAAGATCATTGATATATATTATAAACAACAACGGGCCCAAGACTGATCCCTGTGGAACGCCACTTGTTACTGATCCCCACTCGGATTTAACCCCATTTATGGACACTCTCTGCTTCCTGTCTGTGAGCCATGATTCAATCCACGAGAGCACCCTTTCCCCAATGCCATGAGCTGCCACTTTCTTTAACAGTCCCTGGTGCGGAACTCTATCAAAAGCCTTACTAAAATCTAAGTAAATAATATCAAATTCTTTATAGTGGTCAACAGCCTCAAAAGCTTTACTGAGAAAGTTAATAAATTAGTTAGACAAGATCGGCCTCTTGTGAATCATGCTGAGTATCATTAATCAAGCTATGCTTATCGAGATGGCTTCTTATAATCTCAGCTATAATTGACTGTAGTAATTTAACTACAATTGAGGTCAGGCTTATTGGGCGGTAATTTGACGGTAACGACTTGTCCCCTGTTTTAAAACTAGGAATTACATTAGCCATCTTCCACATATCAGACACTACACCTGTTTGAAGAGATAAATTAAAAATATTATTTAATGGTTCACAGAGTTCCATTTTACATTCCTTAAGAACCCTTGAAAAAACCTCATCAGGACCCGGCGACTTATTTTGCTTCAGTCGGTCTATCTGCTTCATAACCATTTCACGAGTGACTGTGATGTTACATAATTTATCTTCTTCTAGCCCACTATAAAAATTAATTACTGGAATTTTGTTAGTGTCTTCCTGTGTAAAAACCGAGAGAAAATAATTATTTAAAATCGAGCACATTTCATTCTCTTTGTCAGTAAGATGCCCATAGTTATTTTTAAGGGGACCTATCTTATCTCTGACTTTTGTTCTATAGACCTGGAAAAAACTTTTTGGGTTAGTTTTAGAATCCCTAGCAACTTTAATTTCATAGTCCCTTTTAGCTTTTCTTATCCCCTTTTTAATGCCCCTCTTAATGTCAGTATTCTGATTCATAAGATGACCCTCACCTCTTTTGATACGCCTATAAATTCCTTTCTTATGCCCTAGTAGATATTTCAGCCTATTATTCATCCATTTTGGGTCATTTCTATTTAATCTAATTTCTTTATACGGGATAAACGGTCTTTGAGCAGCATGTATAGTGTTCAGAAAACTGTCATATTGATAGCTCTCTTCGTTACCCCAGTCAACAGATGATAAGTGTTCTCTAAGCCCATCGTAATCTGCTAAGCGAAAATCTGGGACTGTTACTGAGTTATCGCTACTATCATACTTCCATTCAATGCTAAATGTAATTGATCTGTGGTCGCTAGCACCCAGTTCCTCTGAAATTTCTAAATTATTAACAAGAGATTCATTGTTTGCCATAACTAAGTCAAGCAGGTTATTTCCCCTTGTAGGTTCTGTCACAAACTGCTTCAAAAAACAATCCTGAACTACTTCTAAGAAGTCGTATGATTCTAAATTCCCAGTCAAGAAATTCCAATCAATATGACTAAAGTTAGTCTCCTAGAATTGCTACATTATCGTGCCTTGTGGCCCTAACAGTGTCCTCCCATAGTAGTCTCCCTGGTCCCTATCTAAGTTTAGGGGACGGTATATTACACCTAAAATCAATTTTTCATGCCCCTCTGAAAATTCTATCTAAACAGACTGTGTGTGTGTTACTTCAGACTTAATACCCGTTTTTATGCAACAGTTCAAGCAATCTCGGACATACAATGCCACCCCACCCCCCTTCCCGATACTTCTATCTACTTGGAACAATTTAAAACCCTGAATATGACATTCCGCAGGTATGTCCCGACTTTTTGAATTAAACCACGTCTCAGTAATGGCAGATACATCAATGTTACCTGCACTAGCAACTAGTCTCAACTCGTCCATCTTATTCCTAGCACTGCGACTATTTGTGTAATATATATTTAAGGACCCTCCTTTCTCTTTACCCTTCCTGCTCCTTTCTGTTATTCCACTAAACCTATTACTGTCATTGTCAATTAGTGCCACTGGCTTTCCAATACCCACCTCATTTTGCCTATTACTAGTTCTCCTAGTACTCATATTACTACACTGTGACTTCACTGTTTTCCTGCCAAAACCCATACCACTAACTATTCCTAGTTTAAAGACCTAACAGCTCCCTCCACTGCGTTGGCCAGTGCTCCCACCCCACACCTAGATAAGTGAACCCCATCCCTGGCATACATGTCATTTCTGCCATTGAAGAGGTCCCAGTTGTCAATGAATGTTTTATGAGAGATACTATTAACAACCGTACTGGATACCAAGGCGAGGTGCCTAGAGGATATAGTTAGAGCATGCAGCGCAAGCTTCTGTGTAGGACTACACTGAAAGCTTCCTAGGTACAAGGTCAGATATCTACATTTCTGTCAGACACAGCAATATCTTGGGATCTTTATACAGGGAATTCTTCACTTGCCTAACCTTCAGTCATGACCTACTTCCACATTTGGATTTGTTAGATGTGACACCACCTACGACTGCTTCGCCTCACCTGTCTACAGTATATAAGCCACTTCTTCGCACATATGCTATATTCTTTTCAAGATTGACGGACTGATTACATTGACTCAAGGTTGAGGGACTGATTACCTCAAACTCCTTCCGTTCTTCAACATTCTCCTTTGTATGGACTGATGAAACCACTGTGTGGCGAAACGTTCCCTCAATTAAGATACCCAAGTGTTGCACATGTGTCTAATTTATGAATAGACAGGGGATCAGACAGTGGCCCAGGGTAGTAGCAGGTCCACGGTTCGAACCCCCGTCCACTCTTTTGTTTATTCATAGACATTCGCTTATTATGATTTAAACTGAGTTTATATACCTCTATGTTAAGACTCGATCAACCTTAAGAAAAAGTGATCAACTTGCAATGTCTTTTACTCAAAAAGTCTCATTGTAATTACAGAAAACTACACCGAATACTTTATCATGGAACTTTATCAAAAATACTTTATCATGGAACTTTGTCAAAAATACTTTATCATGGAACTTTATCAAAAATACTTTATCATGGAACTTTATCAAAAAAACTTTATCATGGAACTTTGTCAAAAATACTTTATCATGGAACTTTGTCAAAAATACTTTATCATGGAACTTTATCAAAAATACTTTATCATGGAACTTTATCAAAAATACTTTATCATGGAACTTTATCAAAAATACTTTATCATGGAACTTTGTCAAAAATACTTTATCATGGAACTTTATCAAAAATACTTTATCATGGAACTTTATCAAAAATACTTTATCATGGAACTTTATCAAAAATACTTAATCATGGAACTTTGTCAAAAATACTTTATCACTGGACTTTGTCAAAAATAACACAAAAAAAGGCACAATACCGTGACTGGAACGATACACAAATAACCCGCACATAGAAGAGAGAAGCTTACGACGACGTTTCGGTCCGACTTGGACCATTTACAAAGTCACACTAACCAGAAGTGTAGCAGAACGGTTATATATAGGCAGGAAGAGGTAGTGGTGGTAGTAGTAGTAGTAGTAGTAGTAGTAGTAGTAGTGGTAGTGGTAGTAGTGGGGAATTAAGGAGGAGGAGCCGTCAAATACAAAGAAAGGGGAGCACTGCAAGGGAGCTAGGTGCCCACAGAGGGAGCTAGGTGCCCACAGAGGGAGCTAGGTGCCCACAGAGGGAGAGCAAGTGCACAGAGGTGGGGGGAAGGGGAAGTGATGAAATAAATAATGAAGGAACAGAAACACGCGACAGAAGAAAGAAAGCCAAAAAAGGAAAGAGGAAAGGGAAAGAGGGAGAAGAAGAAAAAAAGAGGAATCAGGTTAAGTCACGGGTGTTCTGAAGTTTGGATCATTTTACGGTGTAGTGGGAAAGGAAGGCATCTACGGAGACGAAGCCAGGACTAAGATTCATACAAGGAAAGTTGTGTATTAGAGAGGATTCAACTAGACGGCGACTGTTAAAGTTGGAAGTAGGGAAGACAGTTTTAGCAGAAGACCAGTCAATAGGATGGCTGTGATCTCTGTCGTGACAGAACAGAATATTGTTAGTGTCGGCAAGCCTAATACTATTTTTGTGCTCCCTAAGTCTGTCAGAAAGAGATTGGCCAGTTTCTCCAAAGTATTGAAGAGGACAGGAGGAGCAAGAAATAGAGTAGACACCAGGAACATCTGTAGAGGGAGGAGTGGTATGAACGAGATTAGTGCGAAGAGTGTTAGTGTGGCGGAAAGTAAGCTTGATGTCTAACGGACTGAGAGAATTGTTGAGATTAGAAAGACCGGAAATGTAGGGAAGGCAGAGGACAGAAGAGTTCCCAGGAGTAGAGAGTTTGGGAGAGAAGAAATTACGTTTAGCACGTGAGAAGGCAAAGTCTATGAAATCGGAAGGGTAGCCAAGACGGGAAAACGAATTATGAAGAGTGGAAATTTTTGCTGGAAGGAACTGAGGATCACAGATGCGGAGGGCACGGAGAAAGAGGGAGATAAGAACACTTTTCTTGACAGGGGAAGCATGATAGGAAAAGTAGTGAATGTACATGCCACTGTGCATAGGTTTTCGGTAAACGGAAAAGGAAAAACCTGTATCTGAGTGGTGGACATGGACATCAAGGAAAGGAAGCAAGGAATTAGATTCCCATTCAGCTTTAAACTTAATGGAAGGGGCAAGATTATTAAGAGCTTCAAGAAAAGGTTGGAAAAGACTGGAGTCATGAGGCCACAGAGCAAAGATGTCATCCACATAGCAGAGCCAGAGTGTGGGCTCTAATTCCTTTTCCTTCCAAGGGAAATATTATTCTCAAACCTTCGGTGTCGCTTTGGGCTCTCCTCTCTCTCCTGTCCTTGCTAATCTTTACATGGAATACGTCGAGACTGTTCTTCTTTCTACCATCGATGTGCAACCTTCACTCTGGCTCCGCTATGTGGATGACATCTTTGCTCTGTGGCCTCATGACTCCAATCTCTTCCAACCTTTTCTTGAAGCTCTTAATAATCTTGCCTCTTCCATTAAGTTTAAAGCTGAATGGGAATCTAATTCCTTGCTTCCTTTCCTTGACGTCCATGTCCACCGCTCAGATACAGGTTTTTCCTTTTCCGTTTACCGAAAACCTATGCACAGTGGCATGTACATTCAATACTTTTCCTATCATGCTTCCCCTGTCAAGAAAAGTGTTCTTATCTCCCTCTTTCTCCGTGCCCTCCGCATCTGTGATCCTCAGTTCCTTCCAGCAGAAATTTCCACTCTTCATAATTCGTTTTCCCGTCTTGGCTACCCTTCCCATTTCATAAACTCTGCCTTCTCACGTGCTAAACGTTATTTCTTCTCTCCCAAACCATCTACTCCTGGAAACTCTTCTGTCCTCTGCCTTCCCTACATTTCCGGTCTTTCTAATCTCAACAATTCTCTCAGTCCGTTAGACATCAAACTTACTTTCCGCCAGACTAACACTCTTCGCACTAATCTCGTTCATACCTCTCCTCCCTCTACAGATGTTCCTGGTGTCTACTCTATTTCTTGCTCCTCCTGTCCTCTTCAATACTTTGGAGAAACTGGCCAATCTCTTTCTGACAGACTTAGGGAGCACAAAAATAGTGTTAGGCTTGCCGACACTAACAATGCTCTGTTCTGTCACGTCAGAGATCACAGCCATCCTATTGACTGGTCTTCTGCTAAAACTGTCTTCCCTACTTCCAACTTTAACAGTCGCCGTCTAGTTGAATCCTCTCTAATACACAACTTTCATTGTATGAATCTTAGTCCTGGCTTCGTCTCTGTAGATGCCTTCCTCTCCCACTACATTGTAAAATGCTTCAAACTTCAGAACACCCGTGACTTAACCTGATTCCTCTTTTTTTCTTCTTCTCCCTCTTTCCCTTTCCTCTTTCCTTTTTTGGCTTTCTTTCTTCTGTCGCGTGTTTCTGTTCCTTCATTATTTATTTCATCACTTCCCCTTCCCCCCACCTCTGTGCACTTGCTCTCCCTCTGTGGGCACCTAGCTCCCTCTGTGGGCACCTAGCTCCCTCTGTGGGCACCTAGCTCCCTCTGTGGGCACCTAGCTCCCTCTGTGGGCACCTAGCTCCCTCTGTGGGCACCTAGCTCCCTCTGTGGGCACCTAGCTCCCTCTGTGGGCACCTAGCTCCCTCTGTGGGCACCTAGCTCCCTCTGTGGGCACCTAGCTCCCTCTGTGGGCACCTAGCTCCCTCTGTGGGCACCTAGCTCCCTTGCAGTGCTCCCCTTTCTTTGTATTTGACGGCTCCTCCTCCTTATTCCCCACTACTACCACTACCACTACTACTACTACTACTACTCCTACTACTACTACTACTACTACTACTACTACTACTACTACTACTACTACTACTACTACTACTACTACTACCACCACCACTACCTCTTTCTGCCTATATATAACCGTCCTGCTACACTTCTGGTTAGTGTGACTTTGTAAATGGTCCAAGTCGGACCGAAACGTCGTCGTAAGTTCCTCTCTTCTATGTGTGGGTTATTTGTGCATTTGTCAAAAATACTTTATCATTGGACTTTGTCAAAAATACTTTACCTACGAATTTGAGCATATTCGTTTAACTGGAGAGGGTTTCAGGGGTCAACGCCCCTGCAGCTCGGTCTGAGACCAGGCCTTGAGGTTGATCAAGGTCTGATTAACCAGGCTGTTACTGCTGGCCGCATGCAAACCGACGTACGAACCACAGCCCGGCTGGTCAGGTACCGACTTTAGGTGTCTGTCCAGTGCCTGTTTGAAGACAGCCATGGGTCTATTGGTAATCCCCCTTATGTATCGTTAGGAGGTGGATGCCAACAATATACCTCGAGAGTACTTCAGGGGTCAATGCTCCTCGCGGTCCGGTCCATGACCAGGCCTCGCGATGGATCAGGCTGTTATTGCTGGCCGCTCGTGAACCGACGAACAAACCCCATCCCGGCTGGTCAGATATTGACTTTAGGTGCCTGTCTAGCTCCCTCTTGAAGACAACCAGGAATCTGTTGGCAATCCCCCTTATGTAGTTGAACAGTCTTGTGAGACCTTTACCCACTCTACCTGAGGTATCTCAGTGAGTGAGCACGTCTCCTGTGTATCCCAGTGCTTAACAGAATAGGGAATAGCATATGGAGGTACAAATAAAAATGGGAACTATGGCTATAGTTTACTTAATAACATTAAAGGGCTAGAATACAACATATCCTGATGGACATTTACATAATATAATAATTGACCTATAAGACTTATTACCAGGGGGGAAGGTAGATATTATCAGTAACACGGACTAGTACTCACTCTTAATTCACCGACCAGCTGACCTGAGATTCCCAATGCGTGGTCCACTACACACTCGGCTGTCCAGAGCTTTCGCTCCCCGGACCTGTCACCAACAACCCTCCTTGCTCAGCTGTGCCCTGGGCTTATATGGTGGTCAAAGTACCCCTCCCCAATGGGGTGTGTACCACGTGTTACGACCTGACGCCGAGGTCTGACGCCGTCAAGAACAAAAGACCTCAGACGCGGGCATGACTACCCAACATTTGCTAAGGCAGGTGTGACCAATTAGGTCTCCCTAGAGACCTTACAAGCCCAGTTGAACTGCATCACAGTCTGGAGCCCCTGACACTTACTATGTTATCCCTTAGCGTACTCATGGCACTCCTGTTTTTCACTGGGGGGAAAATGCAACTGTCTGTTGAGTCTTTTGCTTTCGTAGGGAGTTAATTCCATGTACAGAGGTGGGATTAGCTCCTTTAGGGGTTTCCAAGTATATATTATCATGTATCTTTCTTGCCTGCATTCCAAGGAGTACAGGTCAGATAACTTCAACCTGCCTTGAAAGGTGCCGTTAGTGTACAGCAATATTCCAGCTTAGAGAGAACAAGCGATTGAAAAGAGTCATCAATAGTTGGCATTTGTAGTTTTGATTAGGATGATTCTACGAATCTCCCATTTTGTAGATAAGAATCACATAATGTATTGTCTACTGTGGCATGCAAAGAGTACGTAATCTTTATTCGGCGCATGTACACACCCTCATTGACAGGCTATCTCCCCCAACCAGCGAACCAGGTACTAAGGGTTGATGATGGGACCCCCTCGTTCAACCAGTACCAAGGTTCCAGCCAATAAGAAGATGGTTTTGGCAATCGCAGAGGTGTTGTGGGCACCACTCACCTGTCTGCCCTTGTCATTCCCATTCTAGAGCTGGTTGAAGCACGGTCTGCTCTCTAGTGGCTTCTATTCTGCCTTGCTTACCGTGGAGTGCACTAATACCTATCACTGTACATAGTGTATATAGTGTACATACTTCTGTTCTAAATTGGTGAAGGATAACATAAGTCAAAAGTTTTTCTGATGTGTTTATTTTGCTCCCTTTACACCCAGGACAACAGGTCTTTGGGACTCCTGGGTTGTAATATCTACATATCGGCTACAAAATTTGCTTAAAGCGACATATTGAACAAACTACTCAGAGGCTACGAGGTCTCTGGACTGTTCTTGAACCATAATGGCAGCTCTTTGGGTCCCAGAAACTTATTTTAATTATACCGGTCTCCTGGTTTATAAAACATGTTTCTAGAGACCATGGTTTTAATTCATTTTCTTCTCCTCTATATATACTAAGATCTTGGGTTTAACTTGTTTTATATTGTGGAGACCGGACAGGATTTTTTAAATTTACATATTTCTTTCTAATAAGTAGTAACCTACCATAAATAACTTTAAACTTAGAACAATTTTTGCATAATTTTTGCACAGTTCACTTAGATTTGTATGGGTCGCCTTGTAACTTTGACCTCATAGTCTCGTGAAGATACTAGATATCATCCACATACCTGATTCATTCAGTTTTATAGGCCAGGATATTTTTCAACAGCCTAGACTCAAAAAATTCCGGACACATTGCTCAATGGGGGAGACGTAATCAGTTCAATAAAATAAGATTTTCTTCGGATTTTTAACCCCGGAGGGTTAGCCACCCACGATAACATATGTAAATCAGTGTGTCATCGAGGACTGTCTAACTTATTCCCATTGGGGCCCTCAATCTTGTCCCCCAGGATGCCACCCACACCAGTCGACTAGCACCCAGGTACCTATTTGCTCCTAGGTGAACAGGACAACAGGTGTAAGGAAACACGTCGAAATGTTTCCGACCCGCCGGAAATCGAACCCGGGCTCTCCGTGTGTGAAGGGAAAGCTTCAACCACCAGGCCACCGGGGCCACGGATAACTCATCTAATTCTTCTTCTAAATAAGACAGCACGTCGGGAACAAACACTCAAGTAAACACACTCTAGTAAACACAGGTACTCTAGTAAACACAGACGCACTAGTAAACACAGGTACTCCAGTAAACACAGGACTCTAGTAAACACAGTACTCTAGTAAACACAGGACTCTAGTAAACACAGTACTCTAGTAAACACAGACGCACTAGTAAACACAGGTACTCCAGTAAACACAGGACTCTAGTAAACACAGTACTCTAGTAAACACAGGACTCTAGTAAACACAGTACTCTAGTAAACACAGTACTCTAGTAAACAGAGTAATCAAGTAAACACAGTCACTCTAGTAAACACAGGACTCTAGTAAACACAGTACTCTAGTAAACACAGTACTCTAGTCAACACAGTACTCTAGTAAACAGAGTAATCAAGTAAACACAGTCACTCTAGTAAACACAGGACTCTAGTAAACACAGACACTCTAGTAAACACAGTACTCTAGTAAACACAGACACTCTTGTAAACACAGTACTCTAGTAAACACAGTACTCTAGTCAACACAGATCTCTAGTAAATACAGGACTATAAAACACAGGTACTCTAGTAAACACAGTACTCTAGTAAACACAGTACTCTAGTAAACACAGTACTCTAGTAAACACAGTACTCTAGTAAACACAGGACTCTAGTAAACACAGACACTCTAGTAAACACAGACACTCTAGTCAACACAGGTACTCCAGTAAACACTGTACTCTAGTAAACACAGGTACTCTAGTAAACACAGTACTCTAGTAAACACAGGTACTCTAGTAAACACAGTACTCTAGTAAACACAGACAATCTAGTAAACACAGTACTCTAGTAAACACAGTACTCTAGTAAACACAGTACTCTAATAAATACAGACACTCTAGTAAACACAGTACTCTAGTAAACACAGTACTCTAGTAAACACAGGTACTCTAGTAAACACAGTACTCTAGTAAACACAGACACTCTAGTAAACACAGTACTCTAGTAAACACAGACACTCTAGTAAACACAGTACTCTAGTAAACACAGTACTCTAGTAAACACAGACACTCTAGTAAACAAAGTACTCTAGTAAACACAGTACTCTAGTAAACACAGACACTCTAGTAAACACAGTACTCTAGTAAACACAGTACTCTAGTAAACACAGGTACTCTAGTAAACACAGTACTCTAGTAAACACAGGTACTCTAGTAAACACAGTACTCTAGTAAACACAGACACTCTAGTAAACACAGTACTCTAGTAAACACAGACACTCCAGTAAACACAGTACTCTAGTAAACACAGTACTCTAGTAAACACAGTACTCTAGTAAACACAGACACTCTAGTAAACACAGACACTCTAGTAAACACAGTACTCTAGTAAACACAGTACTCTAGTAAACACAGACACTCTAGTAAACACAGTACTCTAGTAAACACAGTACTCTAGTAAACACAGGACTCTAGTAAACACAGACACTCTAGTAAACACAGACACTCTAGTCAACACAGGTACTCTAGTAAACACAGTACTCTAGTAAACACAGGTACTCTAGTAAACACAGGTACTCTAGTAAACACAGTACTCTAGTAAACACAGGTACTCTAGTAAACACAGGTACTCTAGTAGACACAGTACTCTAGTAAACACAGGTACTCTAGTAAACACAGTACTCTAGTCAACACAGGTACTCTAGTAAACACAGTACTCTAGTAAACACAGACACTCTAGTAAACACAGTACTCTAGTAAACACAGTACTCTAGTAAACACAGGTAATCTAGTAAACACAGTACTCTAATAAATACAGACACTCTAGTAAACACAGTACTCTAGTAAACACAGCACTCTAGTAAACACAGGTACTCTAGTAAACACAGTACTCTAGTAAACACAGACACTCCAGTAAACACAGTACTCTAGTAAACACAGTACTCTAGTAAACAGTACTCTAGTAAACATAGACACTCTAGTAAATACAGTACTCTAGTAAACACAGACACTCTAGTAAACACAGTACTCTAGTAAACACAGTACTCTAGTAAACACAGACACTCTAGTAAACACAGTACTCTAGTAAACACAGTACTCCAGTAAACACAGTATTCTAGTAAACACAATACTCTAGTAAACACAGTACTCCAGTAAACACAGTACTCTAGTAAACACAGTACTCTAGTAAACACAGTACTCTAGTAAACACAGTACTCTAGTAAACACAGACACTCTAGTAGACACAGACACTCTAGTAAACACAGTACTCTAGTAAACACAGTACACTAGTAAACACAGTACTCTAGTAAACACAGACACTCTAGTAAACACAGTACTCTAGTAAACACAGTACTCCAGTAAACACAGTACTCTAGTAAACACAGTACTCTAGTAAACACAATACTCCAGTAAACACAGTACTCTAGTAAACACAGTACTCTAGTAAACACAGTACTCTAGTAAACACAGACACTCTAGTAAACACAGTACTCTAGTAAACACAGTACTCCAGTAAACACAGTACTCTAGTAAACACAGTACTCTAAACACAGTACTCTAGTAAACACAGTACTCTAGTAAACACAGTACTCAAGTAAACACAGTACTCCAGTAAACACAGACACTCTAGTAAACACAGTACTCCAGTAAACACAGTACTCTAGTAAACACAGTACTCTAAACACAGTACTCTAGTAAACACAGTACTCTAGTAAACACAGTACTCTAGTAAACATAGACACTCTAGTAAACACAGTACTCTAGTAAACACAGTACTCTAGTAAACACAGACACTCTAGTAAACACAGTACTCTAGTAAACACAGTACTCTAGTAAACACAGTACTCTAGTAAACACAGTACTCTAGTAAACACTGACACTCTAGTAAACACAGTACTCTAGTAAACACAGACACTCTAGTAAACATAGTACTCTAGTAAACACAGTACTCTAGTAAACACAGTACTCTAGTAAACACAGACACTCTAGTAAACACAGTACTCTAGTAAACACAGACACTCTAGTAAACACAGTACTCTAGTAAGCACAGTACTCTAGTAAACACAGACACTCTAGTAAACACAGTACTCTAGTAAACACAGACACTCTAGTAAACACAGTACTCTAGTAAACACAGTACTCTAGTAAACACAGACACTCTAGTAAACACAGTACTCTAGTAAGCACAGTACTCTAGTAAACACAGACACTCTAGTAAACATAGACACTCTAGTAAACACAGTACTCTAGTAAACACAGACACTCTAGTAAACACAGTACTCTAGTAAACACAGTACTCTAGTAAACACAGACACTCCAGTAAACACAGACACTCTAGTAAACACAGTACTCTAGTAAACACAGACACTCTAGTAAACACAGTACTCTAGTAAACACAGACACTCTAGTAAACACAGTACTCTAGTAAACACAGACACTCTAGTAAACACAGTACTCTAGTAAACACAGACACTCTAGTAAACACAGTACTCTAGTAAACACAGACACTCTAGTAAACACATTACTCTAGTAAACACAGTACTCTAGTAAACACAGACACTCTAGTAAACACAATACTCTAGTAAACACAGTACTCCAGTAAACACAGTACTCTAGTAAACACAGTACTCTAGTAAACACAGTACTCTAGTAAACACAGTACTCTAGTAAACACAGTACTCTAGTAAACACAGTACTCTAGTAAACACAGTACTCTAGTAAACAAAGTACTCTAGTAAACACAGACACTCTAGTAAACACAATACTCTAGTAAACACAGTACTCCAGTAAACACAGTACTCTAGTAAACACAGTACTCTAGCAAACACAGTACTCTAGTAAACACAGTACTCTAGTAAACACAGTACTCTAGTAAACAAAGTACTCTAGTAAACACAGACACTCTAGTAAACACAGAACTCTAGTAAACACAGTACTCTAGTAAACACAGTACTCCAGTAAACACAGACACTCTAGTAAACACAGTACTCTAGTAAACACAGTACTCTAGTAAACACAGTACTCTAGTAAACACAGTACTCTAGTAAACACAGTCACTCTAGTAAACACAGACACTCTAGTAAACACAGTACTCTAGTAAACACTGACACTCTAGTAAACACAGTCACTCTAGTAAACACAGTACTCTAGTAAACACAGTACTCTAGTAAACACAGTACTCTAGTAAACACAGACACTCTAGTAAACACAGTCACTCTAGTAAACACAGTACTCTAGTAAACACAGAACTCTAGTAAACACAGTACTCTAGTAAACACAGTACTCTAGTAAACACAGTACTCTAGTAAACACAGTCACTCTAGTAAACACAGTACTCTAGTAAACACAGTACTCTAGTAAACACAGTACTCTAGTAAACACAGTACTCTAGTAAACACAGGCACTCTAGTAAACACAGTCACTCTAGTAAACACAGTACTCTAGTAAACACAGTACTCTAGTAAACACAGACACTCTAGTAAACACAGTCACTCTAGTAAACACAGTCACTCTAGTAAACACAATCACTCTAGTAAACACAGTCACTCTAGTAAACACAGTACTCTAGTAAACACAGTACTCTAGTAAACACATTACTCTAGTAAACACAGACACTCTAGTAAACACAGTACTCTAGTAAACACAGTACTCTAGTAAACACAGACACTCTAGTAAACACAGACACTCTAGTAAACACAGTCACTCTAGTAAACACAGACACTCTAGTAAACACAGTACTCTAGTAAACACAGTACTCTAGTAAACACAGTACTATAGTAAACACAGACACTCTAGTAAACACAGTACTCTAGTAAACACAGTACTCTAGTAAACACAGTACTCTAGTAAACACAGACACTCTAGTAAACACAGTACTCTAGTAAACACAGTACTCTAGTAAACACAGTACTCTAGTAAACGCAGTACTCTAGTAAACACAGACACTAGTAAACACAGTACTCCAGTAAACACAGACACTCTAGTAAACACAGTACTCTAGTAAACACAGTACTCTAGTAAACACAGTACTCTAGTAAACAAAGTACTCTAGTAAACACAATACTCTAGTAAACACAGTACTCTAGTAAACACAGTACTCTAGTAAACACAGTACTCTAAACACAGACACTCTAGTAAACACAGACACTCTAGTAAACACAGTACTCTAGTAAACACAGTACTCTAGTAAACACAGTACTCTAGTAAACACAGTACTCTAGTAAACACAGTACTCTAGTAAACACAGTACTCTAGTAAACACAGACACTCTAGTAAACACAGTACTTTAGTAAACACAGACACTCTAGTAAACACAGTACTCTAGTAAACACAGTCACTCTAGTAAACACAGTACTCTAGTAACACAGTACTCTAGTAAACACAGTACTCTAGTAAACACAGTACTCTAGTAAACACAGTCACTCTAGTAAACACAGTACTCTAGTAAACACAGTACTCTAGTAAACACAGACACTCTAGTAAACACAGTACTCTAGTAAACACAGTACTCTAGTAAACACTGTACTCTAGTAAACACAGTACTCTAGTAAACACAGTACTCTAGTAAACACAGTACTCTAGTAAACACAGACACTCTAGTAAACACAGACACTCTAGTAAACACAGTACTCTAGTAAACACAGTTCTCTAGTAAACACAGTACTCTAGTAAACACAGTCACTCTAGTAAACACAGGTACTCCAGTAAACACAGACACTCTAGTAAACACAGTACTCTAGTAAACACAGTACTCTAGTAAACACAGTACTCTAGTAAACACAGTACTCTAGTAAACACAGTCACTCTAGTAAACACAGTACTCTAGTAAACACAGACACTCTAGTAAACACAATACTCTAGTAAACACAGACACACTAGTAAACACAGTACTCTAGTAAACACAGTACTCTAGTAAACACAGACGCTCTAGTAAACACAGTACCCTAGTAAACACAGTACTCTAGTAAACACAGTACTCTAGTAAACACAGTACTCTAGTAAACACAGTACTCTAGTAAACACAGACACTCTAGTAAACACAGACACTCTAGTAAACACAGTACTCTCGTAAACACAGTACTCTAGTAAACACAGTACTCTATTAAACACAGACACTCTAGTAAACACAGTACTCTAGTAAACACAGACACTCTAGTAAACACAGTACTCTAGTAAACACAGTCACTCTAGTAAACACAGTACTCTAGTAAACACAGTACTCTAGTAAACACAGTACTCTAGTAAACACAGTACTCTAGTAAACACAGTACTCTAGTAAACACAGTCACTCTAGTAAACACAGTACTCTAGTAAACACAGTACTCTAGTAAACACAGACACTCTAGTAAACACAGTACTCTAGTAAACACAGTACTCTAGTAAACACAGTACTCTAGTAAACACAGTACTCTAGTAAACACAGACACTCTAGTAAACACAGTACTCTAGTAAACACAGTACTCTAGTAAACACAGTACTCTAGTAAACACAGTACTCTAGTAAACACAGACACTCTAGTAAACACAGTACTCTAGTAAACACAGTACTCTAGTAAACACAGTACTCTAGTAAACACAGTACTCTAGTAAACACAGACACTCTAGTAAACACAGTACTCTAGTAAACACAAACACTCTAGTAAACACAGTACTCTAGTAAACACAGTACTCTAGTAAACACAGACACTCTAGTAAACACAGTACTCTAGTAAACACAGTACTCTAGTAAACACAGTACTCTAGTAAACACAGTACTCTAGTAAACACAGTACTCTAGTAAACACAGACACTCTAGTAAACACAGTACTCTAGTAAA
This sequence comes from Cherax quadricarinatus, assembly GCF_038502225.1. Lineage (NCBI taxonomy): Eukaryota > Metazoa > Arthropoda > Malacostraca > Decapoda > Parastacidae > Cherax > Cherax quadricarinatus. Next base: position 12,233,635 of record NC_091384.1, on the reverse strand, counting down.
CACAGTACTCTAGTAAACACAGACACTCTAGTAAACAAAGTACTCTAGTAAACACAGTACTCTAGTAAACACAGACACTCTAGTAAACACAGTACTCTAGTAAACACAGTACTCTAGTAAACACAGGTACTCTAGTAAACACAGTACTCTAGTAAACACAGGTACTCTAGTAAACACAGTACTCTAGTAAACACAGACACTCTAGTAAACACAGTACTCTAGTAAACACAGACACTCCAGTAAACACAGTACTCTAGTAAACACAGTACTCTAGTAAACACAGTACTCTAGTAAACACAGACACTCTAGTAAACACAGACACTCTAGTAAACACAGTACTCTAGTAAACACAGTACTCTAGTAAACACAGACACTCTAGTAAACACAGTACTCTAGTAAACACAGTACTCTAGTAAACACAGTACTCTAGTAAACACTGACACTCTAGTAAACACAGTACTCTAGTAAACACAGACACTCTAGTAAACATAGTACTCTAGTAAACACAGTACTCTAGTAAACACAGTACTCTAGTAAACACAGACACTCTAGTAAACACAGTACTCTAGTAAACACAGACACTCTAGTAAACACAGTACTCTAGTAAGCACAGTACTCTAGTAAACACAGACACTCTAGTAAACACAGTACTCTAGTAAACACAGACACTCTAGTAAACACAGTACTCTAGTAAACACAGTACTCTAGTAAACACAGACACTCTAGTAAACACAGTACTCTAGTAAACACAGTACTCCAGTAAACACAGACACTCTAGTAAACATAGACACTCTAGTAAACACAGTACTCTAGTAAACACAGACACTCTAGTAAACACAGTACTCTAGTAAACACAGTACTCTAGTAAACACAGACACTCCAGTAAACACAGACACTCTAGTAAACACAGTACTCTAGTAAACACAGACACTCTAGTAAACACAGTACTCTAGTAAACACAGACACTCTAGTAAACACAGTACTCTAGTAAACACAGACACTCTAGTAAACACAGTACTCTAGTAAACACAGACACTCTAGTAAACACAGTACTCTAGTAAACACAGACACTCTAGTAAACACATTACTCTAGTAAACACAGTACTCTAGTAAACACAGACACTCTAGTAAACACAATACTCTAGTAAACACAGTACTCCAGTAAACACAGTACTCTAGTAAACACAGTACTCTAGTAAACACAGTACTCTAGTAAACACAGTACTCTAGTAAACACAGTACTCTAGTAAACACAGTACTCTAGTAAACACAGTACTCTAGTAAACAAAGTACTCTAGTAAACACAGACACTCTAGTAAACACAATACTCTAGTAAACACAGTACTCCAGTAAACACAGTACTCTAGTAAACACAGTACTCTAGTAAACACAGTACTCTAGTAAACACAGTACTCTAGTAAACACAGTACTCTAGTAAACAAAGTACTCTAGTAAACACAGACACTCTAGTAAACACAGAACTCTAGTAAACACAGTACTCTAGTAAACACAGTACTCCAGTAAACACAGACACTCTAGTAAACACAGTACTCTAGTAAACACAGTACTCTAGTAAACACAGTACTCTAGTAAACACAGTACTCTAGTAAACACAGTCACTCTAGTAAACACAGACACTCTAGTAAACACAGTACTCTAGTAAACACTGACACTCTAGTAAACACAGTCACTCTAGTAAACACAGTACTCTAGTAAACACAGTACTCTAGTAAACACAGTACTCTAGTAAACACAGACACTCTAGTAAACACAGTCACTCTAGTAAACACAGTACTCTAGTAAACACAGAACTCTAGTAAACACAGTACTCTAGTAAACACAGTACTCTAGTAAACACAGTACTCTAGTAAACACAGTCACTCTAGTAAACACAGTACTCTAGTAAACACAGTACTCTAGTAAACACAGTACTCTAGTAAACACAGTACTCTAGTAAACACAGGCACTCTAGTAAACACAGTCACTCTAGTAAACACAGTACTCTAGTAAACACAGTACTCTAGTAAACACAGACACTCTAGTAAACACAGTCACTCTAGTAAACACAGTCACTCTAGTAAACACAATCACTCTAGTAAACACAGTCACTCTAGTAAACACAGTACTCTAGTAAACACAGTACTCTAGTAAACACATTACTCTAGTAAACACAGACACTCTAGTAAACACAGTACTCTAGTAAACACAGTACTCTAGTAAACACAGACACTCCAGTAAACACAGACACTCTAGTAAACACAGTCACTCTAGTAAACACAGTACTCTAGTAAACACAGACACTCTAGTAAACACAGACACTCTAGTAAACACAGTCACTCTAGTAAACACAGTCGCTCTAGTAAACACAGTACTCTAGTAAACACAGTACTCTAGTAAACACAGTACTATAGTAAACACAGACACTCTAGTAAACACAGTACTCTAGTAAACACAGTACTCTAGTAAACACAGTACTCTAGTAAACACAGACACTCTAGTAAACACAGTACTCTAGTAAACACAGTACTCTAGTAAACACAGTACTCTAGTAAACGCAGTACTCTAGTAAACACAGACACTAGTAAACACAGTACTCCAGTAAACACAGACACTCTAGTAAACACAGTACTCTAGTAAACACAGTACTCTAGTAAACACAGTACTCTAGTAAACAAAGTACTCTAGTAAACACAATACTCTAGTAAACACAGTACTCTAGTAAACACAGTACTCTAGTAAACACAGTACTCTAAACACAGACACTCTAGTAAACACAGACACTCTAGTAAACACAGTACTCTAGTAAACACAGTACTCTAGTAAACACAGTACTCTAGTAAACACAGTACTCTAGTAAACACAGTACTCTAGTAAACACAGTACTCTAGTAAACACAGACACTCTAGTAAACACAGTACTTTAGTAAACACAGACACTCTAGTAAACACAGTACTCTAGTAAACACAGTCACTCTAGTAAACACAGTACTCTAGTAACACAGTACTCTAGTAAACACAGTACTCTAGTAAACACAGTACTCTAGTAAACACAGTCACTCTAGTAAACACAGTACTCTAGTAAACACAGTACTCTAGTAAACACAGACACTCTAGTAAACACAGTACTCTAGTAAACACAGTACTCTAGTAAACACTGTACTCTAGTAAACACAGTACTCTAGTAAACACAGTACTCTAGTAAACACAGTACTCTAGTAAACACAGACACTCTAGTAAACACAGACACTCTAGTAAACACAGTACTCTAGTAAACACAGTTCTCTAGTAAACACAGTACTCTAGTAAACACAGTCACTCTAGTAAACACAGGTACTCCAGTAAACACAGACACTCTAGTAAACACAGTACTCTAGTAAACACAGTACTCTAGTAAACACAGTACTCTAGTAAACACAGTACTCTAGTAAACACAGTCACTCTAGTAAACACAGTACTCTAGTAAACACAGACACTCTAGTAAACACAATACTCTAGTAAACACAGACACACTAGTAAACACAGTACTCTAGTAAACACAGTACTCTAGTAAACACAGACGCTCTAGTAAACACAGTACCCTAGTAAACACAGTACTCTAGTAAACACAGTACTCTAGTAAACACAGTACTCTAGTAAACACAGTACTCTAGTAAACACAGACACTCTAGTAAACACAGACACTCTAGTAAACACAGTACTCTCGTAAACACAGTACTCTAGTAAACACAGTACTCTATTAAACACAGACACTCTAGTAAACACAGTACTCTAGTAAACACAGACACTCTAGTAAACACAGTACTCTAGTAAACACAGTCACTCTAGTAAACACAGTACTCTAGTAAACACAGTACTCTAGTAAACACAGTACTCTAGTAAACACAGTACTCTAGTAAACACAGTACTCTAGTAAACACAGTCACTCTAGTAAACACAGTACTCTAGTAAACACAGACACTCTAGTAAACACAGTACTCTAGTAAACACAGTACTCTAGTAAACACAGTACTCTAGTAAACACAGTACTCTAGTAAACACAGACACTCTAGTAAACACAGTACTCTAGTAAACACAGTACTCTAGTAAACACAGTACTCTAGTAAACACAGTACTCTAGTAAACACAGACACTCTAGTAAACACAGTACTCTAGTAAACACAGTACTCTAGTAAACACAGTACTCTAGTAAACACAGTACTCTAGTAAACACAGACACTCTAGTAAACACAGTACTCTAGTAAACACAAACACTCTAGTAAACACAGTACTCTAGTAAACACAGTACTCTAGTAAACACAGACACTCTAGTAAACACAGTACTCTAGTAAACACAGTACTCTAGTAAACACAGTACTCTAGTAAACACAGTACTCTAGTAAACACAGTACTCTAGTAAACACAGACACTCTAGTAAACACAGTACTCTAGTAAACACAGTACTCTAGTAAACACAGACACTCTAGTAAACAAAGTACTCTAGTAAACACAGTACGCTAGTAAACACAGACACTCTAGTAAACACAGTACTCTAGTAAACACAGTACTCTAGTAAACACAGGTACTCTAGTAAACACAGTACTCTAGTAAACACAGGTACTCTAGTAAACACAGTACTCTAGTAAACACAGACACTCTAGTAAACACAGTACTCTAGTAAACACAGACACTCCAGTAAACACAGTACTCTAGTAAACACAGTACTCTAGTAAACACAGTACTCTAGTAAACACAGACACTCTAGTAAACACAGACACTCTAGTAAACACAGTACTCTAGTAAACACAGTACTCTAGTAAACACAGACACTCTAGTAAACACAGTACTCTAGTAAACACAGTACTCTAGTAAACACAGGACTCTAGTAAACACAGACACTCTAGTAAACACAGACACTCTAGTCAACACAGGTACTCTAGTAAACACAGTACTCTAGTAAACACAGGTACTCTAGTAAACACAGGTACTCTAGTAAACACAGTACTCTAGTAAACACAGGTACTCTAGTAAACACAGGTACTCTAGTAGACACAGTACTCTAGTAAACACAGGTACTCTAGTAAACACAGTACTCTAGTCAACACAGGTACTCTAGTAAACACAGTACTCTAGTAAACACAGACACTCTAGTAAACACAGTACTCTAGTAAACACAGTACTCTAGTAAACACAGGTAATCTAGTAAACACAATACTCTAATAAATACAGACACTCTAGTAAACACAGTACTCTAGTAAACACAGCACTTTAGTAAACACAGGTACTCTAGTAAACACAGTACTCTAGTAAACACAGACACTCTAGTAAACACAGTACTCTAGTAAACACAGTACTCTAGTAAACAGTACTCTAGTAAACAAAGACACTCTAGTAAATACAGTACTCTAGTAAACACAGACACTCTAGTAAACACAGTACTCTAGTAAACACAGTACTCTAGTAAACACAGACACTCTAGTAAACACAGTACTTTAGTAAACACAGTACTCCAGTAAACACAGTATTCTAGTAAACACAGTACTCTAGTAAACACAGTACTCCAGTAAACACAGTACTCTAGTAAACACAGTACTCTAGTAAACACAGTACTCTAGTAAACACAGTACTCTAGTAAACACAGACACTCTAGTAAACACAGACACTCTAGTAAACACAGTACTCTAGTAAACACAGTACACTAGTAAACACAGTACTCTAGTAAACACAGACACTCTAGTAAACACAGTACTCTAGTAAACACAGTACTCCAGAAAACACAGTACTCTAGTAAACACAGTACTCTAGTAAACACAATACTCCAGTAAACACAGTACTCTAGTAAACACAGTACTCTAGTAAACACAGTACTCTAGTAAACACAGACACTCTAGTAAACACAGTACTCTAGTAAACACAGTACTCCAGTAAACACAGTACTCTAGTAAACACAGTACTCTAAACACAGTACTCTAGTAAACACAGTACTCTAGTAAACACAGCACTCTAGTAAACACAGTACTCCAGTAAATACAGACACTCTAGTAAACACAGTACTCTAGTAAACACAGTACTCTAGTAAACACAGTACTCTAGTAAACACAGTACTCTAGTAAACACAGTACTCTAGTAAACATAGACACTCTAGTAAACACAGTACTCTAGTAAACACAGTACTCTAGTAAACACAGTACTCTAGTAAACACAGTACTCTAGTAAACACAGTACTCTAGTAAACACAGACACTCTAGTAAACACAGTACTCTAGTAAACACAGTACTCTAGTAAACACAGTACTCTAGTAAACACAGTACTCTAGTAAACACAGACACTCTAGTAAACACAGTACTCTAGTAAACACAGTACTCTAGTAAACACAGTACTCTAGTAAACACAGTACTCTAGTAAACACAGACACTCTAGTAAACACAGTACTCTAGTAAACACAAACACTCTAGTAAACACAGTACTCTAGTAAACACAGTACTCTAGTAAACACAGACACTCTAGTAAACACAGTACTCTAGTAAACACAGTACTCTAGTAAACACAGTACTCTAGTAAACACAGTACTCTAGTAAACACAGACACTCTAGTAAACACAGTACTCTAGTAAACACAGTACTCTAGTAAACACAGACACTCTAGTAAACAAAGTACTCTAGTAAACACAGTACTCTAGTAAACACAGACACTCTAGTAAACACAGTACTCTAGTAAACACAGTACTCTAGTAAACACAGGTACTCTAGTAAACACAGTACTCTAGTAAACACAGGTACTCTAGTAAACACAGTACTCTAGTAAACACAGACACTCTAGTAAACACAGTACTCTAGTAAACACAGACACTCCAGTAAACACAGTACTCTAGTAAACACAGTACTCTAGTAAACACAGTACTCTAGTAAACACAGACACTCTAGTAAACACAGACACTCTAGTAAACACAGTACTCTAGTAAACACAGTACTCTAGTAAACACAGACACTCTAGTAAACACAGTACTCTAGTAAACACAGTACTCTAGTAAACACAGGACTCTAGTAAACACAGACACTCTAGTAAACACAGACACTCTAGTCAACACAGGTACTCTAGTAAACACAGTACTCTAGTAAACACAGGTACTCTAGTAAACACAGGTACTCTAGTAAACACAGTACTCTAGTAAACACAGGTACTCTAGTAAACACAGGTACTCTAGTAGACACAGTACTCTAGTAAATACAGGTACTCTAGTAAACACAGTACTCTAGTCAACACAGGTACTCTAGTAAACACAGTACTCTAGTAAACACAGACACTCTAGTAAACACAGTACTCTAGTAAACACAGTACTCTAGTAAACACAGGTAATCTAGTAAACACAATACTCTAATAAATACAGACACTCTAGTAAACACAGTACTCTAGTAAACACAGCACTTTAGTAAACACAGGTACTCTAGTAAACACAGTACTCTAGTAAACACAGACACTCTAGTAAACACAGTACTCTAGTAAACACAGTACTCTAGTAAACAGTACTCTAGTAAACATAGACACTCTAGTAAATACAGTACTCTAGTAAACACAGACACTCTAGTAAACACAGTACTCTAGTAAACACAGTACTCTAGTAAACACAGACACTCTAGTAAACACAGTACTTTAGTAAACACAGTACTCCAGTAAACACAGTATTCTAGTAAACACAGTACTCTAGTAAACACAGTACTCCAGTAAACACAGTACTCTAGTAAACACAGTACTCTAGTAAACACAGTACTCTAGTAAACACAGTACTCTAGTAAACACAGACACTCTAGTAAACACAGACACTCTAGTAAACACAGTACTCTAGTAAACACAGTACACTAGTAAACACAGTACTCTAGTAAACACAGACACTCTAGTAAACACAGTACTCTAGTAAACACAGTACTCCAGTAAACACAGTACTCTAGTAAACACAGTACTCTAGTAAACACAATACTCCAGTAAACACAGTACTCTAGTAAACACAGTACTCTAGTAAACACAGTACTCTAGTAAACACAGACACTCTAGTAAACACAGTACTCTAGTAAACACAGTACTCCAGTAAACACAGTACTCTAGTAAACACAGTACTCTAAACACAGTACTCTAGTAAACACAGTACTCTAGTAAACACAGCACTCTAGTAAACACAGTACTCCAGTAAACACAGACACTCTAGTAAACACAGTACTCTAGTAAACACAGTACTCTAGTAAACACAGTACTCTAGTAAACACAGTACTCTAGTAAACACAGTACTCTAGTAAACATAGACACTCTAGTAAACACAGTACTCTAGTAAACACAGTACTCTAGTAAACACAGACACTCTAGTAAACACAGTACTCTAGTAAACACAGTACTCTAGTAAACACAGTACTCTAGTAAACACAGTACTCTAGTAAACACTGACACTCTAGTAAACACAGTACTCTAGTAAACACAGACACTCTAGTAAACATAGTACTCTAGTAAACACAGTACTCTAGTAAACACAGTACTCTAGTAAACACAGACACTCTAGTAAACACAGTACTCTAGTAAACACAGACACTCTAGTAAACACAGTACTCTAGTAAGCACAGTACTCTAGTAAACACAGACACTCTAGTAAACACAGTACTCTAGTAAACACAGACACTCTAGTAAACACAGTACTCTAGTAAACACAGTACTCTAGTAAACACAGACACTCTAGTAAACACAGTACTCTAGTAAACACAGTACTCTAGTAAACACAGACACTCTAGTAAACATAGACACTCTAGTAAACACAGTACTCTAGTAAACACAGACACTCTAGTAAACACAGTACTCTAGTAAACACAGTACTCTAGTAAACACAGACACTCCAGTAAACACAGACACTATAGTAAACACAGTACTCTAGTAAACACAGACACTCTAGTAAACACAGTACTCTAGTAAACACAGACACTCTAGTAAACACAGTACGCTAGTAAACACAGACACTCTAGTAAACACAGTACTCTAGTAAACACAGTACTCTAGTAAACACAGGTAATCTAGTAAACACAATACTCTAATAAATACAGACACTCTAGTAAACACAGTACTCTAGTAAACACAGCACTTTAGTAAACACAGGTACTCTAGTAAACACAGTACTCTAGTAAACACAGACACTCTAGTAAACACAGTACTCTAGTAAACACAGTACTCTAGTAAACAGTACTCTAGTAAACATAGACACTCTAGTAAATACAGTACTCTAGTAAACACAGACACTCTAGTAAACACAGTACTCTAGTAAACACAGTACTCTAGTAAACACAGACACTCTAGTAAACACAGTACTTTAGTAAACACAGTACTCCAGTAAACACAGTATTCTAGTAAACACAGTACTCTAGTAAACACAGTACTCCAGTAAACACAGTACTCTAGTAAACACAGTACTCTAGTAAACACAGTACTCTAGTAAACACAGTACTCTAGTAAACACAGACACTCTAGTAAACACAGACACTCTAGTAAACACAGTACTCTAGTAAACACAGTACACTAGTAAACACAGTACTCTAGTAAACACAGACACTCTAGTAAACACAGTACTCTAGTAAACACAGTACTCCAGAAAACACAGTACTCTAGTAAACACAGTACTCTAGTAAACACAATACTCCAGTAAACACAGTACTCAAGTAAACAAAGTACTCTAGTAAACACAGTACTCTAGTAAACACAGACACTCTAGTAAACACAGTACTCTAGTAAACACAGTACTCCAGTAAACACAGTACTCTAGTAAACACAGTACTCTAAACACAGTACTCTAGTAAACACAGTACTCTAGTAAACACAGCACTCTAGTAAACACAGTACTCCAGTAAATACAGACACTCTAGTAAACACAGTACTCTAGTAAACACAGTACTCTAGTAAACACAGTACTCTAGTAAACACAGTACTCTAGTAAACACAGTACTCTAGTAAACATAGACACTCTAGTAAACACAGTACTCTAGTAAACACAGTACTCTAGTAAACACAGTACTCTAGTAAACACAGTACTCTAGTAAACACAGTACTCTAGTAAACACAGACACTCTAGTAAACACAGTACTCTAGTAAACACAGTACTCTAGTAAACACAGTACTCTAGTAAACACAGTACTCTAGTAAACACAGACACTCTAGTAAACACAGTACTCTAGTAAACACAGTACTCTAGTAAACACAGTACTCTACTAAACACAGTACTCTAGTAAACACAGACACTCTAGTAAACACAGTACTCTAGTAAACACAAACACTCTAGTAAACACAGTACTCTAGTAAACACAGTACTCTAGTAAACACAGACACTCTAGTAAACACAGTACTCTAGTAAACACAGTACTCTAGTAAACACAGTACTCTAGTAAACACAGTACTCTAGTAAACACAGACACTCTAGTAAACACAGTACTCTAGTAAACACAGTACTCTAGTAAACACAGACACTCTAGTAAACAAAGTACTCTAGTAAACACAGTACTCTAGTAAACACAGACACTCTAGTAAACACAGTACTCTAGTAAACACAGTACTCTAGTAAACACAGGTACTCTAGTAAACACAGTACTCTAGTAAACACAGGTACTCTAGTAAACACAGTACTCTAGTAAACACAGACACTCTAGTAAACACAGTACTCTAGTAAACACAGACACTCCAGTAAACACAGTACTCTAGTAAACACAGTACTCTAGTAAACACAGTACTCTAGTAAACACAGACACTCTAGTAAACACAGACACTCTAGTAAACACAGTACTCTAGTAAACACAGTACTCTAGTAAACACAGACACTCTAGTAAACACAGTACTCTAGTAAACACAGTACTCTAGTAAACACAGGACTCTAGTAAACACAGACACTCTAGTAAACACAGACACTCTAGTCAACACAGGTACTCTAGTAAACACAGTACTCTAGTAAACACAGGTACTCTAGTAAACACAGGTACTCTAGTAAACACAGTACTCTAGTAAACACAGGTACTCTAGTAAACACACGTACTCTAGTAGACACAGTACTCTAGTAAACACAGGTACTCTAGTAAACACAGTACTCTAGTCAACACAGGTACTCTAGTAAACACAGTACTCTAGTAAACACAGACACTCTAGTAAACACAGTACTCTAGTAAACACAGTACTCTAGTAAACACAGGTAATCTAGTAAACACAATACTCTAATAAATACAGACACTCTAGTAAACACAGTACTCTAGTAAACACAGCACTTTAGTAAACACAGGTACTCTAGTAAACACAGTACTCTAGTAAACACAGACACTCTAGTAAACACAGTACTCTAGTAAACACAGTACTCTAGTAAACAGTACTCTAGTAAACATAGACACTCTAGTAAATACAGTACTCTACTAAACACAGACACTCTAGTAAACACAGTACTCTAGTAAACACAGTACTCTAGTAAACACAGACACTCTAGTAAACACAGTACTTTAGTAAACACAGTACTCCAGTAAACACAGTATTCTAGTAAACACAGTACTCTAGTAAACACAGTACTCCAGTAAACACAGTACTCTAGTAAACACAGTACTCTAGTAAACACAGTACTCTAGTAAACACAGTACTCTAGTAAACACAGACACTCTAGTAAACACAGACACTCTAGTAAACACAGTACTCTAGTAAACACAGTACACTAGTAAACACAGTACTCTAGTAAACACAGACACTCTAGTAAACACAGTACTCTAGTAAACACAGTACTCCAGTAAACACAGTACTCTAGTAAACACAGTACTCTAGTAAACACAATACTCCAGTAAACACAGTACTCTAGTAAACACAGTACTCTAGTAAACACAGTACTCTAGTAAACACAGACACTCTAGTAAACACAGTACTCTAGTAAACACAGTACTCCAGTAAACACAGTACTCTAGTAAACACAGTACTCTAAACACAGTACTCTAGTAAACACAGTACTCTAGTAAACACAGCACTCTAGTAAACACAGTACTCCAGTAAACACAGACACTCTAGTAAACACAGTACTCTAGTAAACACAGTACTCTAGTAAACACAGTACTCTAGTAAACACAGTACTCTAGTAAACACAGTACTCTAGTAAACATAGACACTCTAGTAAACACAGTACTCTAGTAAACACAGTACTCTAGTAAACACAGACACTCTAGTAAACACAGTACTCTAGTAAACACAGTACTCTAGTAAACACAGTACTCTAGTAAACACAGTACTCTAGTAAACACTGACACTCTAGTAAACACAGTACTCTAGTAAACACAGACACTCTAGTAAACATAGTACTCTAGTAAACACAGTACTCTAGTAAACACAGTACTCTAGTAAACACAGACACTCTAGTAAACACAGTACTCTAGTAAACACAGACACTCTAGTAAACACAGTACTCTAGTAAGCACAGTACTCTAGTAAACACAGACACTCTAGTAAACACAGTACTCTAGTAAACACAGACACTCTAGTAAACACAGTACTCTAGTAAACACAGTACTCTAGTAAACACAGACACTCTAGTAAACACAGTACTCTAGTAAACACAGTACTCTAGTAAACACAGACACTCTAGTAAACATAGACACTCTAGTAAACACAGTACTCTAGTAAACACAGACACTCTAGTAAACACAGTACTCTAGTAAACACAGTACTCTAGTAAACACAGACACTCCAGTAAACACAGACACTATAGTAAACACAGTACTCTAGTAAACACAGACACTCTAGTAAACACAGTACTCTAGTAAACACAGACACTCTAGTAAACACAGTACTCTAGTAAACACAGACACTCTAGTAAACACAGTACTCTAGTAAACACAGGCACTCTAGTAAACACATTACTCTAGTAAAGACAGTACTCTAGTAAACACAGACACTCTAGTAAACACAATAATCTAGTAAACACAGTACTCCAGTAAACACAGTACTCTAGTAAACACAGTACTCTAGTAAACACAGTACTCTAGTAAACACAGTACTTTAGTAAACACAGTACTCTAGTAAACACAGTACTCTAGTAAACACAGTACTCTAGTAAACAAAGTACTCTAGTAAACACAGACACTCTAGTAAACACAATACTCTAGTAAACACAGTACTCCAGTAAACACAGTACTCTAGTAAACACAGTACTCTAGTAAACACAGTACTCTAGTAAACACAGTACTCTAGTAAACACAGTACTCTAGTAAACAAAGTACTCTAGTAAACACAGACACTCTAGTAAACACAGTACTCTAGTAAACACAGTACTCTAGTAAACACAGTACTCCAGTAAACACAGACACTCTAGTAAACACAGTACTCTAGTAAACACAGTACTCTAGTAAACACAGTACTCTAGTAAACACAGTACTCTAGTAAACACAGTCACTCTAGTAAACACAGACACTCTAGTAAACACAGTACTCTAGTAAACACTGACACTCTAGTAAACACAGTCACTCTAGTAAACACAGTACTCTAGTAAACACAGTACTCTAGTAAACACAGTACTCTAGTAAACACAGACACTCTAGTAAACACAGTCACTCTAGTAAACACAGTACTCTAGTAAACACAGAACTCTAGTAAACACAGTACTCTAGTAAACACAGTACTCTAGTAAACACAGTACTCTAGTAAACACAGTCACTCTAGTAAACACAGTACTCTAGTAAACACAGTACTCTAGTAAACACAGTACTCTAGTAAACACAGTACTCTAGTAAACACAGGCACTCTAGTAAACACAGTCACTCTAGTAAACACAGAACTCTAGTAAACACAGTACTCTAGTAAACACAGACACTCTAGTAAGCACAGTCACTCTAGTAAACACAGTCACTCTAGTAAACACAATCACTCTAGTAAACACAGTCACTCTAGTAAACACAGTACTCTAGTAAACACAGTACTCTAGTAAACACATTACTCTAGTAAACACAGACACTCTAGTAAACACAGTACTCTAGTAAACACAGTACTCTAGTAAACACAGACACTCCAGTAAACACAGACACTCTAGTAAACACAGTCACTCTAGTAAACACAGTACTCTAGTAAACACAGACACTCTAGTAAACACAGACACTCTAGTAAACACAGTCACTCTAGTAAACACAGTCACTCTAGTAAACACAGTACTCTAGTAAACACAGTACTCTAGTAAACACAGTACTATAGTAAACACAGACACTCTAGTAAACACAGTACTCTAGTAAACACAGTACTCTAGTAAACACAGTACTCTAGTAAACACAGACACTCTAGTAAACACAGTACTCTAGTAAACACAGTACTCTAGTAAACACAGTACTCTAGTAAACGCAGTACTCTAGTAAACACAGACACTAGTAAACACAGTACTCCAGTAAACACAGACACTCTAGTAAACACAGTACTCTAGTAATCACAGTACTCTAGTAAACACAGTACTCTAGTAAACACAGTACTCTAGTAAACACAATACTCTAGTAAACACAGTACTCTAGTAAACACAGTACTCTAGTAAACACAGTACTCTAAACACAGACACTCTAGTAAACACAGACACTCTAGTAAACACAGTACTCTAGTAAACACAGTACTCTAGTAAACACAGTACTCTAGTAAACACAGTACTCTAGTAAACACAGTACTCTAGTAAACACAGTACTCTAGTAAACACAGACACTCTAGTAAACACAGTACTTTAGTAAACACAGACACTCTAGTAAACACAGTACTCTAGTAAACACAGTCACTCTAGTAAACACAGTACTCTAGTAACACAGTACTCTAGTAAACACAGTACTCTAGTAAACACAGTACTCTAGTAAACACAGTCACTCTAGTAAACACAGTACTCTAGTAAACACAGTACTCTAGTAAACACAGACACTCTAGTAAACACAGTACTCTAGTAAACACAGTACTCTAGTAAACACTGTACTCTAGTAAACACAGTACTCTAGTAAACACAGTACTCTAGTAAACAGAGTACTCTAGTAAACACAGACACTCTAGTAAACACAGACACTCTAGTAAACACAGTACTCTAGTAAACACAGTTCTCTAGTAAACACAGTACTCTAGTAAACACAGTACTCTAGTAAACACAGTACTCTAGTAAACACAGACACTCTAGTAAACACAGACACTCTAGTAAACACAGTACTCTAGTAAACACAGTACTCTAGTAAACACAGTACTCTAGTAAACACAGTACTCTAGTAAACACAGTACTCTAGTAAACACAGACACTCTAGTAAACACAGTACTTTAGTAAACACAGACAGTCTAGTAAACACAGTACTCTAGTAAACACAGTCACTCTAGTAAACACAGTACTCTAGTAACACAGTACTCTAGTAAACACAGTACTCTAGTAAACACAGTACTCTAGTAAACACAGACACTCTAGTAAACACAGTACTCTAGTAAACACAGTACTCTAGTAAACACAGGTACTCTAGTAAACACAGTACTCTAGTAAACACAGGTACTCTAGTAAACACAGTACTCTAGTAAACACAGACACTCTAGTAAACACAGTACTCTAGTAAACACAGACACTCCAGTAAACACAGTACTCTAGTAAACACAGACACTCTAGTAAACACAGTACTCTAGTAAACACAGACACTCTAGTAAACACAGACACTCTAGTAAACACAGTACTCTAGTAAACACAGTACTCTAGTAAACACAGACACTCTAGTAAAAACAGTACTCTAGTAAACACAGTACTCTAGTAAACACAGGACTCTAGTAAACACAGACACTCTAGTAAACACAGACACTCTAGTCAACACAGGTACTCTAGTAAACACAGTACTCTAGTAAACACAGGTACTCTAGTAAACACAGGTACTCTAGTAAACACAGTACTCTAGTAAACACAGGTACTCTAGTAAACACAGGTACTCTAGTAGACACAGTACTCTAGTAAACACAGGTACTCTAGTAAACACAGTACTCTAGTCAACACAGGTACTCTAGTAAACACAGTACTCTAGTAAACACAGACACTCTAGTAAACACAGTACTCTAGTAAACACAGTACTCTAGTAAACACAGGTAATCTAGTAAACACAGTACTCTAATAAATACAGACACTCTAGTAAACACAGTACTCTAGTAAACACAGCACTCTAGTAAACACAGGTACTCTAGTAAACACAGTACTCTAGTAAACACAGACACTCTAGTAAACACAGTACTCTAGTAAACACAGTACTCTAGTAAACAGTACTCTAGTAAACATAGACACTCTAGTAAATACAGTACTCTAGTAAACACAGACACTCTAGTAAACACAGTACTCTAGTAAACACAGTACTCTAGTAAACACAGACACTCTAGTAAACACAGTACTCTAGTAAACACAGTACTCCAGTAAACACAGTATTCTAGTAAACACAATACTCTAGTAAACACAGTACTCCAGTAAACACAGTACTCTAGTAAACACAGTACTCTAGTAAACACAGTACTCTAGTAAACACAGTACTCTAGTAAACACAGACACTCTAGTAAACACAGACACTCTAGTAAACACAGTACTCTAGTAAACACAGTACACTAGTAAACACAGTACTCTAGTAAACACAGACACTCTAGTAAACACAGTACTCTAGTAAACACAGTACTCCAGTAAACACAGTACTCTAGTAAACACAGTACTCTAGTAAACACAATACTCCAGTAAACACAGTACTCTAGTAAACACAGTACTCTAGTAAACACAGTACTCTAGTAAACACAGACACTCTAGTAAACACAGTACTCTAGTAAACACAGTACTCCAGTAAACACAGTACTCTAGTAAACACAGTACTCTAAACACAGTACTCTAGTAAACACAGTACTCTAGTAAACACAGTACTCTAGTAAACACAGTACTCCAGTAAACACAGACACTCTAGTAAACACAGTACTCTAGTAAACACAGTACTCTAGTAAACACAGTACTCTAGTAAACACAGTACTCTAGTAAACACAGTACTCTAGTAAACATAGACACTCTAGTAAACACAGTACTCTAGTAAACACAGTACTCTAGTAAACACAGACACTCTAGTAAACACAGTACTCTAGTAAACACAGTACTCTAGTAAACACAGTACTCTAGTAAACACAGTACTCTAGTAAACACTGACACTCTAGTAAACACAGTACTCTAGTAAACACAGACACTCTAGTAAACATAGTACTCTAGTAAACACAGTACTCTAGTAAACACAGTACTCTAGTAAACACAGACACTCTAGTAAACACAGTACTCTAGTAAACACAGACACTCTAGTAAACACAGTACTCTAGTAAGCACAGTACTCTAGTAAACACAGACACTCTAGTAAACACAGTACTCTAGTAAACACAGACACTCTAGTAAACACAGTACTCTAGTAAATACAGTACTCTAGTAAACACAGACACTCTAGTAAACACAGTACTCTAGTAAACACAGTACTCTAGTAAACACAGACACTCTAGTAAACATAGACACTCTAGTAAACACAGTACTCTAGTAAACACAGACACTCTAGTAAACACAGTACTCTAGTAAACACAGTACTCTAGTAAACACAGACACTCCAGTAAACACAGACACTCTAGTAAACACAGTACTCTAGTAAACACAGACACTCTAGTAAACACAGTACTCTAGTAAACACAGACACTCTAGTAAACACAGTACTCTAGTAAACACAGACACTCTAGTAAACACAGTACTCTAGTAAACACAGACATTCTAGTAAACACATTACTCTAGTAAACACAGTACTCTAGTAAACACAGACACTCTAGTAAACACAATACTCTAGTAAACACAGTACTTCAGTAAACACAGTACTCTAGTAAACACAGTACTCTAGTAAACACAGTACTCTAGTAAACACAGTACTCTAGTAAACACAGTACTCTAGTAAACACAGTACTCTAGTAAACACAGTACTCTAGTAAACAAAGTACTCTAGTAAACACAGACACTCTAGTAAACACAATACTCTAGTAAACACAGTACTCCAGTAAACACAGTACTCTAGTAAACACAGTACTCTAGTAAACACAGTACTCTAGTAAACACAGTACTCTAGTAAACACAGTACTCTAGTAAACAAAGTACTCTAGTAAACACAGACACTCTAGTAAACACAGTACTCTAGTAAACACAGTACTCTAGTAAACACAGTACTCCAGTAAACACAGACACTCTAGTAAACACAGTACTCTAGTAAACACAGTACTCTAGTAAACACAGTACTCTAGTAAACACAGTACTCTAGTAAACACAGTCACTCTAGTAAACACAGACACTCTAGTAAACACAGTACTCTAGTAAACACTGACACTCTAGTAAACACAGTCACTCTAGTAAACACAGTACTCTAGTACACACAGTACTCTAGTAAACACAGTACTCTAGTAAACACAGACACTCTAGTAAACACAGTCACTCTAGTAAACACAGTACTCTAGTAAACACAGAACTCTAGTAAACTCAGTACTCTAGTAAACACAGTACTTTAGTAAACACAGAACTCTAGTAAACACAGTCACTCTAGTAAACACAGTACTCTAGTAAACACAGTACTCTAGTAAACACAGTACTCTAGTAAACACAGTACTCTAGTAAACACAGGCACTCTAGTAAACACAGTCACTCTAGTAAACACAGTACTCTAGTAAACACAGTACTCTAGTAAACACAGACACTCTAGTAAACACAGTCACTCTAGTAAACACAGTCACTCTAGTAAACACAATCACTCTTGTAAACACAGTCACTCTAGTAAACACAGTACTCTAGTAAACACAGTACTCTAGTAAACACAGTACTCTAGTAAACACAGACACTCTAGTAAACACAGTACTCTAGTAAACACAGTACTCTAGTAAACACAGATACTCCAGTAAACACAGACACTCTAGTAAACACAGTCACTCTAGTAAACACAGTACTCTAGTAAACACAGACACTCTAGTAAACACAGACACTCTAGTAAACACAGTCACTCTAGTAAACACAGTCACTCTAGTAAACACAGTACTCTAGTAAACACAGTACTCTAGTAAACACAGTACTATAGTAAACACAGACACTCTAGTAAACACAGTACTCTAGTAAACACAGTACTCTAGTAAACACAGTACTCTAGTAAACACAGACACTCTAGTAAACACAGTACTCTAGTAAACACAGTACTCTAGTAAACACAGTACTCTAGTAAACGCAGTACTCTAGTAAATACAGACACTAGTAAACACAGTACTCCAGTAAACACAGACACTCTAGTAAACACAGTACTCTAGTAAACACAGTACTCTAGTAAACACAGTACTCTAGTAAACACAGTACTCTAGTAAACACAATACTCTAGTAAACACAGTACTCTAGTAAACACAGTACTCTAGTAAACACAGTACTCTAAACACAGACACTCTAGTAAACACAGACACTCTAGTAAACACAGTACACTAGTAAACACAGTACTCTAGTAAACACAGTACTCTAGTAAACACAGTACTCTAGTAAACACAGTACTCTAGTAAACACAGTACTCTAGTAAACACAGTACTCTAGTAAACACAGACACTCTAGTAAACACAGTACTTTAGTAAACACAGACACTCTAGTAAACACAGTACTCTAGTAAACACAGTCACTCTAGTAAACACAGTACTCTAGTAACACAGTACTCTAGTAAACACAGTACTCTAGTAAACACAGTACTCTAGTAAACACAGTCACTCTAGTAAACACAGTACTCTAGTAAACACAGTACTCTAGTAAACACAGACACTCTAGTAAACACAGTACTCTA
Organism: Cherax quadricarinatus; assembly: GCF_038502225.1. NCBI lineage: Eukaryota > Metazoa > Arthropoda > Malacostraca > Decapoda > Parastacidae > Cherax > Cherax quadricarinatus. The sequence continues at coordinate 12,213,816 of NC_091384.1, read as the reverse complement.
GTAAACACAGTACACTAGTAAACACTGTACTCTAGTAAACACAGTACTCTAGTAAACACAGTACTCTAGTAAACACAGTACTCTAGTAAACACAGACACTCTAGTAAACACAGTACTCTAGTAAAGACAGTTCTCTAGTAAACACAGTACTCTAGTAAACACAGTCACTCTAGTAAACACAGGTACTCCAGTAAACACAGACACTCTAGTAAACACAGTACTCTAGTAAACACAGTACTCTAGTAAACACAGTACTCTAGTAAACACAGTACTCTAGTAAACACAGTCACTCTAGTAAACACAGTACTCTAGTAAACACAGACACTCTAGTAAACACAATACTCTAGTAAACACAGACACACTAGTAAACACAGTACTCTAGTAAACACAGTACTCTAGTAAACACAGACGCTCTAGTAAACACAGTACTCTAGTAAACACAGTACTCTAGTAAACACAGTACTCTAGTAAACACAGTACTCTAGTAAACACAGTACTCTAGTAAACACAGACACTCTAGTAAACACAGACACTCTAGTAAACACAGTACTCTAGTAAACACAGTACTCTAGTAAACACAGTACTCTAGTAAACACAGACACTCTAGTAAACACAGTACTCTAGTAAACACAGACACTCTAGTAAACACAGTACTCTAGTAAACACAGTCACTCTAGTAAACACAGTACTCTAGTAAACACAGTACTCTAGTAAACACAGTACTCTAGTAAACACAGTACTCTAGTAAACACAGTACTCTAGCAAACACAGTCACTCTAGTAAACACAGTACTCTAGTAAACACAGTACTCTAGTAAACACAGACACTCTAGTAAACACAGTACTCTAGTAAACACAGTACTCTAGTAAACACAGTACTCTAGTAAACACAGTACTCTAGTAAACACAGACACTCTAGTAAACACAGTACTCTTGTAAACACAGTACTCTAGTAAACACAGTACTCTAGTAAACACAGTACTCTAGTAAACACAGACACTCTAGTAAACACAGTACTCTAGTAAACACAGTACTCTAGTAAACACAGTACTCTAGTAAACACAGTACTCTAGTAAACACAGACACTCTAGTAAACACAGTACTCTAGTAAACACAAACACTCTAGTAAACACAGTACTCTAGTAAACACAGTACTCTAGTAAACACAGACACTCTAGTAAACACAGTACTCTAGTAAACACAGTACTCTAGTAAACACAGTACTCTAGTAAACACAGTACTCTAGTAAACACAGTACTCTAGTAAACACAGACACTCTAGTAAACACAGTACTCTAGTAAACACAGTACTCTAGTAAACACAGACACTCTAGTAAACAAAGTACTCTAGTAAACACAGTACTCTAGTAAACACAGACACTCTAGTAAACACAGTACTCTAGTAAACACAGTACTCTAGTAAACACAGGTACTCTAGTAAACACAGTACTCTAGTAAACACAGGTACTCTAGTAAACACAGTACTCTAGTAAACACAGACAATCTAGTAAACACAGTACTCTAGTAAACACAGACACTCCAGTAAACACAGTACTCTAGTAAACACAGTACTCTAGTAAACACAGTACTCTAGTAAACACAGACACTCTAGTAAACACAGACACTCTAGTAAACACAGTACTCTAGTAAACACAGTACTCTAGTAAACACAGACACTCTAGTAAACACAGTACTCTAGTAAACACAGTACTCTAGTAAACACAGGACTCTAGTAAACACAGACACTCTAGTAAACACAGACACTCTAGTCAACACAGGTACTCTAGTAAACACAGTACTCTAGTAAACACAGGTACTCTAGTAAACACAGGTACTCTAGTAAACACAGTACTCTAGTAAACACAGGTACTCTAGTAAACACAGGTACTCTAGTAGACACAGTACTCTAGTAAACACAGGTACTCTAGTAAACACAGTACTCTAGTCAACACAGGTACTCTAGTAATCACAGTACTCTAGTAAACACAGACACTCTAGTAAACACAGTACTCTAGTAAACACAGTACTCTAGTAAACACAGGTAATCTAGTAAACACAGTACTCTAATAAATACAGACACTCTAGTAAACACAGTACTCTAGTAAACACAGCACTCTAGTAAACACAGGTACTCTAGTAAACACAGTACTCTAGTAAACACAGACACTCTAGTAAACACAGTACTCTAGTAAACACAGTACTCTAGTAAACAGTACTCTAGTAAACATAGACACTCTAGTAAATACAGTACTCTAGTAAACACAGACACTCTAGTAAACACAGTACTCTAGTAAACACAGTACTCTAGTAAACACAGACACTCTAGTAAACACAGTACTCTAGTAAACACAGTACTCCAGTAAACACAGTATTCTAGTAAACACAGTACTCTAGTAAACACAGTACTCCAGTAAACACAGTACTCTAGTAAACACAGTACTCTAGTAAACACAGTACTCTAGTAAACACAGTACTCTAGTAAACACAGACACTCTAGTAAACACAGACACTCTAGTAAACACAGTACTCTAGTAAACACAGTACACTAGTAAACACAGTACTCTAGTAAACACAGACACTCTAGTAAACACAGTACTCTACTAAACACAGTACTCCAGTAAACACAGTTCTCTAGTAAACACAGTACTCTAGTAAACACAATACTCCAGTAAACACAGTACTCTAGTAAACACAGTCACTCTAGTAAACACAGTACTCTAGTAAACACAGTACTCTAGTAAACACAGACACTCTAGTAAACACAGTACTCTAGTAAACACAGTACTCTAGTAAACACTGTACTCTAGGAAACACAGTACTCTAGTAAACACAGTACTCTAGTAAACACAGTACTCTAGTAAACACAGACACTCTAGTAAACACAAACACTCTAGTAAACACAGTACTCTAGTAAAGACAGTTCTCTAGTAAACACAGTACTCTAGTAAACACAGTCACTCTAGTAAACACAGGTACTCCAGTAAACACAGACACTCTAGTAAACACAGTACTCTAGTAAACACAGTACTCTAGTAAACACAGTACTCTAGTAAACACAGTACTCTAGTAAACACAGTCACTCTAGTAAACACAGTACTCTAGTAAACACAGACACTCTAGTAAACACAATATTCTAGTAAACACAGACACACTAGTAAACACAGTACTCTAGTAAACACAGTACTCTAGTAAACACAGACGCTCTAGTAAACACAGTACTCTAGTAAACACAGTACTCTAGTAAACACAGTACTCTAGTAAACACAGTACTCTAGTAAACACAGTACTCTAGTAAACACAGACACTCTAGTAAACACAGACACTCTAGTAAACACAGTACTCTAGTAAACACAGTACTCTAGTAAACACAGTACTCTAGTAAACACAGACACTCTAGTAAACACAGTACTCTAGTAAACACAGACACTCTAGTAAACACAGTACTCTAGTAAACACAGTCACTCTAGTAAACACAGTACTCTAGTAAACACAGTACTCTAGTAAACACAGTACTCTAGTAAACACAGTACTCTAGTAAACACAGTCACTCTAGTAAACACAGTACTCTAGTAAACACAGTACTCTAGTAAACACAGACACTCTAGTAAACACAGTACTCTAGTAAACACAGTACTCTAGTAAACACAGTACTCTAGTAAACACAGTACTCTAGTAAACACAGACACTCTAGTAAACACAGTACTCTAGTAAACACAGTACTCTAGTAAACACAGTACTCTAGTAAACACAGTACTCTAGTAAACACAGACACTCTAGTAAACACAGTACTCTAGTAAACACAGTACTCTAGTAAACACAGTACTCTAGAAAACACAGTACTCTAGTAAACACAGACACTCTAGTAAACACAGTACTCTAGTAAACACAAACACTCTAGTAAACACAGTACTCTAGTAAACACAGTACTCTAGTAAACACAGACACTCTAGTAAACACAGTACTCTAGTAAACACAGTACTCTAGTAAACACAGTACTCTAGTAAACACAGTACTCTAGTAAGCACAGTACTCTAGTAAACACAGACACTCTAGTAAACACAGTACTCTAGTAAACACAGTACTCTAGTAAACACAGACACTCTAGTAAACAAAGTACTCTAGTAAACACAGTACTCTAGTAAACACAGACACTCTAGTAAACACAGTACTCAAGTAAACACAGTACTCTAGTAAACACAGGTACTCTAGTAAACACAGTACTCTAGTAAACACAGGTACTCTAGTAAACACAGTACTCTAGTAAACACAGACACTCTAGTAAACACAGTACTCTAGTAAACACAGACACTCCAGTAAACACAGTACTCTAGTAAACACAGTACTCTAGTAAACACAGTACTCTAGTAAACACAGACACTCTAGTAAACACAGACACTCTAGTAAACACAGTACTCTAGTAAACACAGTACTCTAGTAAACACAGACACTCTAGTAAACACAGTACTCTAGTAAACACAGTACTCTAGTAAACACAGGACTCTAGTAAACACAGACACTCTAGTAAACACAGACACTCTAGTCAACACAGGTACTCTAGTAAACACAGTACTCTAGTAAACACAGGTACTCTAGTAAACACAGGTACTCTAGTAAACACAGTACTCTAGTAAACACAGGTACTCTAGTAAACACAGGTACTCTAGTAGACACAGTACTCTAGTAAACACAGGTACTCTAGTAAACACAGTACTCTAGTCAACACAGGTACTCTAGTAATCACAGTACTCTAGTAAACACAGACACTCTAGTAAACACAGTACTCTAGTAAACACAGTACTCTAGTAAACACAGGTAATCTAGTAAACACAGTACTCTAATAAATACAGACACTCTAGTAAACACAGTACTCTAGTAAACACAGCACTCTAGTAAACACAGGTACTCTAGTAAACACAGTACTCTAGTAAACACAGACACTCTAGTAAACACAGTACTCTAGTAAACACAGTACTCTAGTAAACAGTACTCTAGTAAACATAGACACTCTAGTAAATACAGTACTCTAGTAAACACAGACACTCTAGTAAACACAGTACTCTAGTAAACACAGTACTCTAGTAAACACAGACACTCTAGTAAACACAGTACTCTAGTAAACACAGTACTCCAGTAAACACAGTATTCTAGTAAACACAGTACTCTAGTAAACACAGTACTCCAGTAAACACAGTACTCTAGTAAACACAGTACTCTAGTAAACACAGTACTCTAGTAAACACAGTACTCTAGTAAACACAGACACTCTAGTAAACACAGACACTCTAGTAAACACAGTACTCTAGTAAACACAGTACTCTAGTAAACACAGGTAATCTAGTAAACACAGTACTCTAATAAATACAGACACTCTAGTAAACACAGTACTCTAGTAAACACAGCACTCTAGTAAACACAGGTACACTAGTAAACACAGTACTCTAGTAAACACAGACACTCTAGTAAACACAGTACTCTACTAAACACAGTACTCCAGTAAACACAGTACTCTAGTAAACACAGTACTCTAGTAAACACAATACTCCAGTAAACACAGTACTCTAGTAAACACAGTACTCTAGTAAACACAGTACTCTAGTAAACACAGACACTCTAGTAAACACAGTACTCTAGTAAACACAGTACTCCAGTAAACACAGTACTCTAGTAAACACAGTTCTCTAAACACAGTACTCTAGTTAACACAGTACTCTAGTAAACACAGTACTCTAGTAAACACAGTACCCCAGTAAACACAGACACTCTAGTAAACACAGTACTCTAGTAAACACAGTACTCTAGTAAACACAGTACTCTAGTAAACACAGTACTCTAGTAAACACAGTACTCTAGTAAACATAGACACTCTAGTAAACACAGTACTCTAGTAAACACAGTACTCTAGTAAACACAGACACTCTAGTAAACACAGTACTCTAGTAAACACAGTACTCTAGTAAACACAGTACTCTAGTAAACACAGTACTCTAGTAAACACTGACACTCTAGTAAACACAGTACTCTAGTAAACACAGACACTCTAGTAAACATAGTACTCTAGTAAACACAGTACTCTAGTAAACACAGTACTCTAGTAAACACAGACACTCTAGTAAACACAGTACTCTAGTAAACACAGACACTCTAGTAAACACAGTACTCTAGTAAGCACAGTACTCTAGTAAACACAGACACTCTAGTAAACACAGTACTCTAGTAAACACAGACACTCTAGTAAACACAGTACTCTAGTAAACACAGTACTCTAGTAAACACAGACACTCTAGTAAACACAGTACTCTAGTAAACACAGTACTCTAGTAAACACAGACACTCTAGTAAACATAGACACTCTAGTAAACACAGTACTCTAGTAAACACAGACACTCTAGTAAACACAGTACTCTAGTAAACACAGTACTCTAGTAAACACAGACACTCCAGTAAACACAGACACTATAGTAAACACAGTACTCTAGTAAACACAGACACTCTAGTAAACACAGTACTCTAGTAAACACAGACACTCTAGTAAACACAGTACTCTAGTAAACACAGACACTCTAGTAAACACAGTACTCTAGTAAACACAGGCACTCTAGTAAACACATTACTCTAGTAAACACAGTACTCTAGTAAACACAGACACTCTAGTAAACACAATACTCTAGTAAACACAGTACTCCAGTAAACACAGTACTCTAGTAAACACAGTACTCTAGTAAACACAGTACTCTAGTAAACACAGTACTTTAGTAAACACAGTACTCTAGTAAACACAGTACTCTAGTAAACACAGTACTCTAGTAAACAAAGTACTCTAGTAAACACAGACACTCTAGTAAACACAGGTACTCCAGTAAACACAGACACTCTAGTAAACACAGTACTCTAGTAAACACAGTACTCTAGTAAACACAGGTACTCCAGTAAACACAGACACTCTAGTAAACACAGTACTCTAGTAAACACAGTACTCTAGTAAACACAGTACTCTAGTAAACACAGTACTCTAGTAAACACAGTCACTCTAGTAAACACAGTACTCTAGTAAACACAGACACTCTAGTAAACACAATACTCTAGTAAACACAGACACACTAGTAAACACAGTACTCTAGTAAACACAGTACTCTAGTAAACACAGACGCTCTAGTAAACACAGTACTCTAGTAAACACAGTACTCTAGTAAACACAGTACTCTAGTAAACACAGTACTCTAGTAAACACAGTACTCTAGTAAACACAGACACTCTAGTAAACACAGACACTCTAGTAAACACAGTACTCTAGTAAACACAGTACTCTAGTAAACACAGTACTCTAGTAAACACAGACACTCTAGTAAACACAGTACTCTAGTAAACACAGACACTCTAGTAAACACAGTACTCTAGTAAACACAGTCACTCTAGTAAACACAGTACTCTAGTAAACACAGTACTCTAGTAAACACAGTACTCTAGTAAACACAGTACTCTAGTAAACACAGTACTCTAGTAAACACAGTCACTCTAGTAAACACAGTACTCTAGTAAACACAGTACTCTAGTAAACACAGACACTCTAGTAAACACAGTACTCTAGTAAACACAGTACTCTAGTAAACACAGTACTCTAGTAAACACAGTACTCTAGTAAACACAGACACTCTAGTAAACACAGTACTCTAGTAAACACAGTACTCTAGTAAACACAGTACTCTAGTAAACACAGTACTCTAGTAAACACAGACACTCTAGTAAACACAGTACTCTAGTAAACACAGTACTCTAGTAAACACAGTACTCTAGTAAACACAGTACTCTAGTAAACACAGACACTCTAGTAAACACAGTACTCTAGTAAACACAAACACTCTAGTAAACACAGTACTCTAGTAAACACAGTACTCTAGTAAACACAGACACTCTAGTAAACACAGTACTCTAGTAAACACAGTACTCTAGTAAACACAGTACTCTAGTAAACACAGTACTCTAGTAAACACAGTACTCTAGTAAACACAGACACTCTAGTAAACACAGTACTCTAGTAAACACAGTACTCTAGTAAACACAGACACTCTAGTAAACAAAGTACTCTAGTAAACACAGTACTCTAGTAAACACAGACACTCTAGTAAACACAGTACTCAAGTAAACACAGTACTCTAGTAAACACAGGTACTCTAGTAAACACAGTACTCTAGTAAACACAGGTACTCTAGTAAACACAGTACTCTAGTAAACACAGACACTGTAGTAAACACAGTACTCTAGTAAACACAGACACTCCAGTAAACACAGTACTCTAGTAAACACAGTACTCTAGTAAACACAGTACTCTAGTAAACACAGACACTCTAGTAAACACAGACACTCTAGTAAACACAGTACTCTAGTAAACACAGTACTCTAGTAAACACAGACACTCTAGTAAACACAGTACTCTAGTAAACACAGTACTCTAGTAAACACAGGACTCTAGTAAACACAGACACTCTAGTAAACACAGGTACTCTAGTAAACACAGGTACTCTAGTAAACACAGTACTCTAGTAAACACAGGTACTCTAGTAAACACAGGTACTCTAGTAGACACAGTACTCTAGTAAACACAGGTACTCTAGTAAACACAGTACTCTAGTCAACACAGGTACGCTAGTAATCACAGTACTCTAGTAAACACAGACACTCTAGTAAACACAGTACTCTAGTAAACACAGTACTCTAGTAAACACAGGTAATCTAGTAAACACAGTACTCTAATAAATACAGACACTCTAGTAAACACAGTACTCTAGTAAACACAGCACTCTAGTAAACACAGGTACTCTAGTAAACACAGTACTCTAGTAAACACAGACACTCTAGTAAACACAGTACTCTAGTAAACACAGTACTCTAGTAAACAGTACTCTAGTAAACATAGACACTCTAGTAAATACAGTACTCTAGTAAACACAGACACTCTAGTAAACACAGTACTCTAGTAAACACAGTACTCTAGTAAACACAGACACTCTAGTAAACACAGTACTCTAGTAAACACAGTACTCCAGTAAACACAGTATTCTAGTAAACACAGTACTCTAGTAAACACAGTACTCCAGTAAACACAGTACTCTAGTAAACACAGTACTCTAGTAAACACAGTACTCTAGTAAACACAGTACTCTAGTAAACACAGACACTCTAGTAAACACAGACACTCTAGTAAACACAGTACTCTAGTAAACACAGTACACTAGTAAACACAGTACTCTAGTAAACACAGACACTCTAGTAAACACAGTACTCTACTAAACACAGTACTCCAGTAAACACAGTACTCTAGTAAACACAGTACTCTAGTAAACACAATACTCCAGTAAACACAGTACTCTAGTAAACACAGTACTCTAGTAAACACAGTACTCTAGTAAACACAGACACTCTAGTAAACACAGTACTCTAGTAAACACAGTACTCCAGTAAACACAGTACTCTAGTAAACACAGTACTCTAAACACAGTACTCTAGTAAACACAGTACTCTAGTAAACACAGTACTCTAGTAAACACAGTACCCCAGTAAACACAGACACTCTAGTAAACACAGTACTCTAGTAAACACAGTACTCTAGTAAACACAGTACTCTAGTAAACACAGTACTCTAGTAAACACAGTACTCTAGTAAACACAGTACTCTAGTAAACACAGTACCCCAGTAAACACTGACACTCTAGTAAACACAGTACTCTAGTAAACACAGACACTCTAGTAAACATAGTACTCTAGTAAACACAGTACTCTAGTAAACACAGTACTCTAGTAAACATAGACACTCTAGTAAACACAGTACTCTAGTAAACACAGTACTCTAGTAAACACAGACACTCTAGTAAACACAGTACTCTAGTAAACACAGTACTCTAGTAAACACAGTACTCTAGTAAACACAGTACTCTAGTAAACACTGACACTCTAGTAAACACAGTACTCTAGTAAACACAGACACTCTAGTAAACATAGTACTCTAGTAAACACAGTACTCTAGTAAACACAGTACTCTAGTAAACACAGACACTCTAGTAAACACAGTACTCTAGTAAACACAGACACTCTAGTAAACACAGTACTCTAGTAAGCACAGTACTCTAGTAAACACAGACACTCTAGTAAACACAGTACTCTAGTAAACACAGACACTCTAGTAAACACAGTACTCTAGTAAACACAGTACTCTAGTAAACACAGACACTCTAGTAAACACAGTACTCTAGTAAACACAGTACTCTAGTAAACACAGACACTCTAGTAAACATAGACACTCTAGTAAACACAGTACTCTAGTAAACACAGACACTCTAGTAAACACAGTACTCTAGTAAACACAGTACTCTAGTAAACACAGACACTCCAGTAAACACAGACACTATAGTAAACACAGTACTCTAGTAAACACAGACACTCTAGTAAACACAGTACTCTAGTAAACACAGACACTCTAGTAAACACAGTACTCTAGTAAACACAGACACTCTAGTAAACACAGTACTCTAGTAAACACAGGCACTCTAGTAAACACATTACTCTAGTAAACACAGTACTCTAGTAAACACAGACACTCTAGTAAACACAATACTCTAGTAAACACAGTACTCCAGTAAACACAGTACTCTAGTAAACACAGTACTCTAGTAAACACAGTACTCTAGTAAACACAGTTCTTTAGTAAACACAGTACTCTAGTAAACACAGTACTCTAGTAAACACAGTACTCTAGTAAACAAAGTACTCTAGTAAACACAGACACTCTCGTAAACACAATACTCTAGTAAACACAGTACTCCAGTAAACACAGTACTCTAGTAAACACAGTACTCTAGTAAACACAGTACTCTAGTAAACACAGTACTCTAGTAAACAAAGTACTCTAGTAAACACAGACACTCTAGTAAACACAGTACTCTAGTAAACACAGTACTCTAGTAAACACAGTACTCCAGTAAACACAGACACTCTAGTAAACACAGTACTCTAGTAAACACAGTACTCTAGTAAACACAGTACTCTAGTAAACACAGTACTCTAGTAAACACAGTCACTCTAGTAAACACAGACACTCTAGTAAACACAGTACTCTAGTAAACACTGACACTCTAGTAAACACAGTCACTCTAGTAAACACAGTACTCTAGTAAACACAGTACTCTAGTAAACACAGTACTCTAGTAAACACAGACACTCTAGTAAACACAGTCACTCTAGTAAACACAGTACTCTAGTAAACACAGAACTCTAGTAAACACAGTACTCTAGTAAACACAGTACTCTAGTAAACACAGTACTCTAGTAAACACAGTCACTCTAGTAAACACAGTACTCTAGTAAACACAGTACTCTAGTAAACACAGTACTCTAGTAAACACAGTACTCTAGTAAACACAGGCACTCTAGTAAACACAGTCACTCTAGTAAACACAGAACTCTAGTAAACACAGTACTCTCGTAAACACAGACACTCTAGTAAACACAGTCACTCTAGTAAACACAGTCACTCTAGTAAACACAATCACTCTAGTAAACACAGTCACTCTAGTAAACACAGTACTCTAGTAAACACAGTACTCTAGTAAACACATTACTCTAGTAAACACAGACACTCTAGTAAACACAGTACTCTAGTAAACACAGTACTCTAGTAAACACAGACACTCCAGTAAACACAGACACTCTAGTAAACACAGTCACTCTAGTAAACACAGTACTCTAGTAAACACAGACACTCTAGTAAACACAGACACTCTAGTAAACACAGTCACTCTAGTAAACACAATCACTCTAGTAAACACAGTACTCTAGTAAACACAGTACTCTAGTAAACACAGTACTATAGTAAACACAGACACTCTAGTAAACACAGTACTCTAGTAAACACAGTACTCTAGTAAACACAGTACTCTAGTAAACACAGACACTCTAGTAAACACAGTACTCTAGTAAACACAGTACTCTAGTAAACACAGTACTCTAGTAAACGCAGTACTCTAGTAAACACAGACACTAGTAAACACAGTACTCCAGTAAACACAGACACTCTAGTAAACACAGTACTCTAGTAAACACAGTACTCTAGTAAACACAGTACTCTAGTAAACACAGTACTCTAGTAAACACAATACTCTAGTAAACACAGTACTCTAGTAAACACAGTACTCTAGTAAACACAGTACTCTAAACACAGACACTCTAGTAAACACAGACACTCTAGTAAACACAGTACTCTAGTAAACACAGTACTCTAGTAAACACAGTACTCTAGTAAACACAGTACTCTAGTAAACACAGTACTCTAGTAAACACAGTACTCTAGTAAACACAGACACTCTAGTAAACACAGTACTTTAGTAAACACAGACACTCTAGTAAACACAGTACTCTAGTAAACACAGTCACTCTAGTAAACACAGTACTCTAGTAACACAGTACTCTAGTAAACACAGTACTCTAGTAAACACAGTACTCTAGTAAACACAGTCACTCTAGTAAACACAGTACTCTAGTAAACACAGTACTCTAGTAAACACAGACACTCTAGTAAACACAGTACTCTAGTAAACACAGTACTCTTGTAAACACTGTACTCTAGTAAACACAGTACTCTAGTAAACACAGTACTCTAGTAAACACAGTACTCTAGTAAACACAGACACTCTAGTAAACACAGACACTCTAGTAAACACAGTACTCTAGTAAACACAGTTCTCTAGTAAACACAGTACTCTAGTAAACACAGTCACTCTAGTAAACACAGGTACTCCAGTAAACACAGTACTCTAGTAAACACAGTACTCTAGTAAACACAGTACTCTAGTAAACACAGTCACTCTAGTAAACACAGTACTCTAGTAAACACAGTCACTCTAGTAAACACAGTACTCTAGTAAACACAGACACACTAGTAAACACAGTACTCTAGTAAACACAGTACTCTAGTAAACACAGACGCTCTAGTAAACACAGTACTCTAGTAAACACAGACGCTCTAGTAAACACAGTACTCTAGTAAACACAGTACTCTAGTAAACACAGTACTCTAGTAAACACAGACACTCTAGTAAACACAGTACTCTAGTAAACACAGTACTCTAGTAAACACAGACACTCTAGTAAACACAGTACTCTAGTAAACACAGTACTCTAGTAAACACAGTACTCTAGTAAACACAGACACTCTAGTAAACACAGTACTCTAGTAAACACAGACACTCTAGTAAACACAGTACTCTAGTAAACACAGTCACTCTAGTAAACACAGTACTCTAGTAAACACAGTACTCTAGTAAACACAGTACTCTAGTAAACACAGTACTCTAGTAAACACAGTACTCTAGTAAACACAGTCACTCTAGTAAACACAGTACTCTAGTAAACACAGTCACTCTAGTAAACACAGTACTCTAGTAAACACAGTACTCTAGTAAACACAGACACTCTAGTAAACACAGTACTCTAGTAAACACAGTACTCTAGTAAACACAGTACTCTAGTAAACACAGTACTCTAGTAAACACAGACACTCTAGTAAACACAGTACTCTAGTAAACACAGTACTCTAGTAAACACAGTACTCTAGTAAACACAGTACTCTAGTAAACACAGACACTCTAGTAAACACAGTACTCTAGTAAACACAGTACTCTAGTAAACACAGTACTCTAGTAAACACAGTACTCTAGTAAACACAGACACTCTAGTAAACACAGTACTCTAGTAAACACAAACACTCTAGTAAACACAGTACTCTAGTAAACACAGTACTCTAGTAAACACAGACACTCTAGTAAACACAGTACTCTAGTAAACACAGTACTCTAGTAAACACAGTACTCTAGTAAACACAGTACTCTAGTAAACACAGTACTCTAGTAAACACAGACACTCTAGTAAACACAGACACTCTAGTAAACACAGTACTCTAGTAAACACAGTACTCTAGTAAACACAGTACTCTAGTAAACACAGACACTCTAGTAAACACAGTACTCTAATAAACACAGACACTCTAGTAAACACAGTACTCTAGTAAACACAGTCACTCTAGTAAACACAGTACTCTAGTAAACACAGTACTGTAGTAAACACAGTACTCTAGTAAACACAGTACTCTAGTAAACACAGTCACTCTAGTAAACACAGTACTCTAGTAAACACAGTACTCTAGTAAACACAGACACTCTAGTAAACACAGTACTCTAGTAAACACAGTACTCTAGTAAACACAGTACTCTAGTAAACACAGTACTCTAGTAAACACAAACACTCTAGTAAACACAGTACTCTAGTAAACACAGTACTCTAGTAAACACAGTACTCTAGTAAACACAGACACTCTAGTAAACACAGTACTCTAGTAAACACAGTACTCTAGTAAACACAGTACTCTAGTAAACACAGTACTCTAGTAAACACAGACACTCTAGTAAACACAGTACTCTAGTAAACACAGACACTCTAGTAAACACAGTACTCTAGTAAACACAGTACTCTAGTAAACACAGACTCTCTAGTAAACACAGTACTCTAGTAAACACAGTACTCTAGTAAACACAGTATTCTAGTAAACACAGTACTCTAGTAAACACAGTACTCTAGTAAACACAGACACTCTAGTAAACACAGACACTCTAGTAAACACAGTACTCTAGTAAACACAGTACTCTAGTAAACACAGTACTCTAGTAAACACAGACACTCTAGTAAACACAGTACTCTAGTAAACACAGACACTCTAGTAAACACAGTACTCTAGTAAACACAGTCACTCTACTAAACACAGTACTCTAGTAAACACAGTACTCTAGTAAACACAGTACTCTAGTAAACACAGTACTCTAGTAAACACAGTCACTCTAGTAAACACAGTACTCTAGTAAACACAGACACTCTAGTAAACACAGTACTCTAGTAAACACAGACACTCTAGTAAACACAGTACTCTAGTAAACACAGTCACTCTACTAAACACAGTACTCTAGTAAACACAGTACTCTAGTAAACACAGTACTCTAGTAAACACAGTACTCTAGTAAACACAGTACTCTAGTAAACACAGTACTCTAGTAAACACAGTACTCTAGTAAACACAGTACTCTAGTAAACACAGACACTCTAGTAAACACAGACACTCTAGTAAACACAGTACTCTAGTAAACACACTACTCTAGTAAACACAGTACTCTAGTAAACACAGTCACTCTAGTAAACACAGGTACTCCAGTAAACACAGACACTCTAGTAAACACAGTACTCTAGTAAACACAGTACTCTAGTAAACACAGTACTCTAGTAAACAGTCACTCTAGTAAACACAGACACTCTAGTAAACACAGTACTCTAGTAAACACAGTACTCTAGTAAACACAGTACTCTAGTAAACACAGTCACTCTAGTAAACACAGGTACTCCAGTAAACACAGACACTCTAGTAAACACAGTACTCTAGTAAACACAGTACTCTAGTAAACACAGTACTCTAGTAAACACAGTACTCTAGTAAACACAGTACTCTAGTAAACACAGTACTCTAGTAAACACAGACACTCTAGTAAACACAGACACTCTAGTAAACACAGACACTCTAGTAAACACAGTACTCTAGTAAACACAGTACTCTAGTAAACACAGACACTCTAGTAAACACAGTACTCTAGTAAACACAGTACTCTAGTAAACACAGTACTCTAGTAAACACAGTACTCTACTAAACACAGTACTCTAGTAAACACAGACACTCTAGTAAACACAGACACTCTAGTAAACACAGTACTCTAGTAAACACAGTACTCTAGTAAACACAGTACTCTAGTAAACACAGACACTCTAGTAAACACAGTACTCTAATAAACACAGACACTCTAGTAAACACAGTACTCTAGTAAACACAGTCACTCTAGTAAACACAGTACTCTAGTAAACACAGTACTGTAGTAAACACAGTACTCTAGTAAACACAGTACTCTAGTAAACACAGTCACTCTAGTAAACACAGTACTCTAGTAAACACAGTACTCTAGTAAACACAGACACTCTAGTAAACACAGTACTCTAGTAAACACAGTACTCTAGTAAACACAGTACTCTAGTAAACACAGTACTCTAGTAAACACAGACACTCTAGTAAACACAGTACTCTAGTAAACACAGTACTCTAGTAAACACAGTACTCTAGTAAACACAGACACTCTAGTAAACACAGTACTCTAGTAAACACAGTACTCTAGTAAACACAGTACTCTAGTAAACACAGTACTCTAGTAAACACAGACACTCTAGTAAACACAGTACTCTAGTAAACACAGACACTCTAGTAAACACAGTACTCTAGTAAACACAGTACTCTAGTAAACACAGACTCTCTAGTAAACACAGTACTCTAGTAAACACAGTACTCTAGTAAACACAGTATTCTAGTAAACACAGTACTCTAGTAAACACAGTACTCTAGTAAACACAGACACTCTAGTAAACACAGACACTCTAGTAAACACAGTACTCTAGTAAACACAGTACTCTAGTAAACACAGTACTCTAGTAAACACAGACACTCTAGTAAACACAGTACTCTAGTAAACACAGACACTCTAGTAAACACAGTACTCTAGTAAACACAGTCACTCTACTAAACACAGTACTCTAGTAAACACAGTACTCTAGTAAACACAGTACTCTAGTAAACACAGTACTCTAGTAAACACAGTCACTCTAGTAAACACAGTACTCTAGTAAACACAGTACTCTAGTAAACACAGTACTCTAGTAAACACAGACACTCTAGTAAACACAGTACTCTAGTAAACACAGTACTCTAGTAAACACAGTACTCTAGTAAACACAGTACTCTAGTAAACACAGACACTCTAGTAAACACAGTACTCTAGTAAACACAGACACTCTAGTAAACACAGTACTCTAGTAAACACAGTACTCTAGTAAACACAGACTCTCTAGTAAACACAGTACTCTAGTAAACACAGTACTCTAGTAAACACAGTATTCTAGTAAACACAGTACTCTAGTAAACACAGTACTCTAGTAAACACAGACACTCTAGTAAACACAGACACTCTAGTAAACACAGTACTCTAGTAAACACAGTACTCTAGTAAACACAGTACTCTAGTAAACACAGACACTCTAGTAAACACAGTACTCTAGTAAACACAGACACTCTAGTAAACACAGTACTCTAGTAAACACAGTCACTCTACTAAACACAGTACTCTAGTAAACACAGTACTCTAGTAAACACAGTACTCTAGTAAACACAGTACTCTAGTAAACACAGTACTCTAGTAAACACAGACACTCTAGTAAACACAGACACTCTAGTAAACACAGTACTCTAGTAAACACAGTACTCTAGTAAACACAGTACTCTAGTAAACACAGACACTCTAGTAAACACAGTACTCTAGTAAACACAGACACTCTAGTAAACACAGTACTCTAGTAAACACAGTCACTCTACTAAACACAGTACTCTAGTAAACACAGTACTCTAGTAAACACAGTACTCTAGTAAACACAGTACTCTAGTAAACACAGTCACTCTAGTAAACACAGTACTCTAGTAAACACAGACACTCTAGTAAACACAGTACTCTAGTAAACACAGACACTCTAGTAAACACAGTACTCTAGTAAACACAGTCACTCTACTAAACACAGTACTCTAGTAAACACAGTACTCTAGTAAACACAGTACTCTAGTAAACACAGTACTCTAGTAAACACAGTACTCTAGTAAACACAGTACTCTAGTAAACACAGTACTCTAGTAAACACAGTACTCTAGTAAACACAGACACTCTAGTAAACACAGACACTCTAGTAAACACAGTACTCTAGTAAACACACTACTCTAGTAAACACAGTACTCTAGTAAACACAGTCACTCTAGTAAACACAGGTACTCCAGTAAACACACTCTAGTAAACACAGTACTCTAGTAAACACAGTACTCTAGTAAACACAGTACTCTAGTAAACAGTCACTCTAGTAAACACAGACACTCTAGTAAACACAGTACTCTAGTAAACACAGTACTCTAGTAAACACAGTACTCTAGTAAACACAGTCACTCTAGTAAACACAGGTACTCCAGTAAACACAGACACTCTAGTAAACACAGTACTCTAGTAAACACAGTACTCTAGTAAACACAGTACTCTAGTAAACACAGTACTCTAGTAAACACAGTACTCTAGTAAACACAGTACTCTAGTAAACACAGACACTCTAGTAAACACAGACACTCTAGTAAACACAGACACTCTAGTAAACACAGTACTCTAGTAAACACAGTACTCTAGTAAACACAGACACTCTAGTAAACACAGTACTCTAGTAAACACAGTACTCTAGTAAACACAGTACTCTAGTAAACACAGTACTCTAGTAAACACAGTACTCTAGTAAACACAGACACTCTAGTAAACACAGACACTCTAGTAAACACAGTACTCTAGTAAACACAGTACTCTAGTAAACACAGTACTCTAGTAAACACAGACACTCTAGTAAACACAGTACTCTAATAAACACAGACACTCTAGTAAACACAGTACTCTAGTAAACACAGTCACTCTAGTAAACACAGTACTCTAGTAAACACAGTACTGTAGTAAACACAGTACTCTAGTAAACACAGTACTCTAGTAAACACAGTCACTCTAGTAAACACAGTAATCTAGTAAACACAGTACTCTAGTAAACACAGACACTCTAGTAAACACAGTACTCTAGTAAACACAGTACTCTAGTAAACACAGTACTCTAGTAAACACAGTACTCTAGTAAACACAGACACTCTAGTAAACACAGTACTCTAGTAAACACAGTACTCTAGTAAACACAGTACTCTAGTAAACACAGACACTCTAGTAAACACAGTACTCTAGTAAACACAGTACTCTAGTAAACACAGTACTCTAGTAAACACAGTACTCTAGTAAACACAGACACTCTAGTAAACACAGTACTCTAGTAAACACAGACACTCTAGTAAACACAGTACTCTAGTAAACACAGTACTCTAGTAAACACAGACTCTCTAGTAAACACAGTACTCTAGTAAACACAGTACTCTAGTAAACACAGTATTCTAGTAAACACAGTACTCTAGTAAACACAGTACTCTAGTAAACACAGACACTCTAGTAAACACAGACACTCTAGTAAACACAGTACTCTAGTAAACACAGTACTCTAGTAAACACAGTACTCTAGTAAACACAGACACTCTAGTAAACACAGTACTCTAGTAAACACAGACACTCTAGTAAACACAGTACTCTAGTAAACACAGTCACTCTACTAAACACAGTACTCTAGTAAACACAGTACTCTAGTAAACACAGTACTCTAGTAAACACAGTACTCTAGTAAACACAGTCACTCTAGTAAACACAGTACTCTAGTAAACACAGACACTCTAGTAAACACAGTACTCTAGTAAACACAGACACTCTAGTAAACACAGTACTCTAGTAAACACAGTCACTCTACTAAACACAGTACTCTAGTAAACACAGTACTCTAGTAAACACAGTACTCTAGTAAACACAGTACTCTAGTAAACACAGTACTCTAGTAAACACAGTACTCTAGTAAACACAGTACTCTAGTAAACACAGTACTCTAGTAAACACAGACACTATAGTAAACACAGACACTCTAGTAAACACAGTACTCTAGTAAACACAGTACTCTAGTAAACACAGTACTCTAGTAAACACAGTTCTCTAGTAAACACAGTACTCTAGTAAACACAGTCACTCTAGTAAACACAGGTACTCCAGTAAACACAGTACTCTAGTAAACACAGTACTCTAGTAAACACAGTACTCTAGTAAACACAGTCACTCTAGTAAACACAGTACTCTAGTAAACACAGTCACTCTAGTAAACACAGTACTCTAGTAAACACAGACACACTAGTAAACACAGTACTCTAGTAAACACAGTACTCTAGTAAACACAGACGCTCTAGTAAACACAGTACTCTAGTAAACACAGACGCTCTAGTAAACACAGTACTCTAGTAAACACAGTACTCTAGTAAACACAGTACTCTAGTAAACACAGACACTCTAGTAAACACAGACACTCTAGTAAACACAGTACTCTAGTAAACACAGTACTCTAGTAAACACAGTACTCTAGTAAACACAGACACTCTAGTAAACACAGTACTCTAGTAAACACAGACACTCTAGTAAACACAGTACTCTAGTAAACACAGTCACTCTAGTAAACACAGTACTCTAGTAAACACAGTACTCTAGTAAACACAGTACTCTAGTAAACACAGTACTCTAGTAAACACAGTACTCTAGTAAACACAGTCACTCTAGTAAACACAGTACTCTAGTAAACACAGTCACTCTAGTAAACACAGTACTCTAGTAAACACAGTACTCTAGTAAACACAGACACTCTAGTAAACACAGTACTCTAGTAAACACAGTACTCTAGTAAACACAGTACTCTAGTAAACACAGTACTCTAGTAAACACAGACACTCTAGTAAACACAGTACTCTAGTAAACACAGTACTCTAGTAAACACAGTACTCTAGTAAACACAGTACTCTAGTAAACACAGACACTCTAGTAAACACAGTACTCTAGTAAACACAGTACTCTAGTAAACACAGTACTCTAGTAAACACAGTACTCTAGTAAACACAGACACTCTAGTAAACACAGTACTCTAGTAAACACAAACACTCTAGTAAACACAGTACTCTAGTAAACACAGTACTCTAGTAAACACAGACACTCTAGTAAACACAGTACTCTAGTAAACACAGTACTCTAGTAAACACAGTACTCTAGTAAACACAGTACTCTAGTAAACACAGTACTCTAGTAAACACAGACACTCTAGTAAACACAGACACTCTAGTAAACACAGTACTCTAGTAAACACAGTACTCTAGTAAACACAGTACTCTAGTAAACACAGACACTCTAGTAAACACAGTACTCTAATAAACACAGACACTCTAGTAAACACAGTACTCTAGTAAACACAGTCACTCTAGTAAACACAGTACTCTAGTAAACACAGTCACTCTAGTAAACACAGTACTCTAGTAAACACAGACACACTAGTAAACACAGTACTCTAGTAAACACAGTACTCTAGTAAACACAGACGCTCTAGTAAACACAGTACTCTAGTAAACACAGACGCTCTAGTAAACACAGTACTCTAGTAAACACAGTACTCTAGTAAACACAGTACTCTAGTAAACACAGACACTCTAGTAAACACAGACACTCTAGTAAACACAGTACTCTAGTAAACACAGTACTCTAGTAAACACAGTACTCTAGTAAACACAGACACTCTAGTAAACACAGTACTCTAGTAAACACAGACACTCTAGTAAACACAGTACTCTAGTAAACACAGTCACTCTAGTAAACACAGTACTCTAGTAAACACAGTACTCTAGTAAACACAGTACTCTAGTAAACACAGTACTCTAGTAAACACAGTACTCTAGTAAACACAGTCACTCTAGTAAACACAGTACTCTAGTAAACACAGTCACTCTAGTAAACACAGTACTCTAGTAAACACAGTACTCTAGTAAACACAGACACTCTAGTAAACACAGTACTCTAGTAAACACAGTACTCTAGTAAACACAGTACTCTAGTAAACACAGTACTCTAGTAAACACAGACACTCTAGTAAACACAGTACTCTAGTAAACACAGTACTCTAGTAAACACAGTACTCTAGTAAACACAGTACTCTAGTAAACACAGACACTCTAGTAAACACAGTACTCTAGTAAACACAGTACTCTAGTAAACACAGTACTCTAGTAAACACAGTACTCTAGTAAACACAGACACTCTAGTAAACACAGTACTCTAGTAAACACAAACACTCTAGTAAACACAGTACTCTAGTAAACACAGTACTCTAGTAAACACAGACACTCTAGTAAACACAGTACTCTAGTAAACACAGTACTCTAGTAAACACAGTACTCTAGTAAACACAGTACTCTAGTAAACACAGTACTCTAGTAAACACAGACACTCTAGTAAACACAGACACTCTAGTAAACACAGTACTCTAGTAAACACAGTACTCTAGTAAACACAGTACTCTAGTAAACACAGACACTCTAGTAAACACAGTACTCTAATAAACACAGACACTCTAGTAAACACAGTACTCTAGTAAACACAGTCACTCTAGTAAACACAGTACTCTAGTAAACACAGTACTGTAGTAGACACAGTACTCTAGTAAACACAGTACTCTAGTAAACACAGTCACTCTAGTAAACACAGTACTCTAGTAAACACAGTACTCTAGTAAACACAGACACTCTAGTAAACACAGTACTCTAGTAAACACAGTACTCTAGTAAACACAGTACTCTAGTAAACACAGTACTCTAGTAAACACAAACACTCTAGTAAACACAGTACTCTAGTAAACACAGTACTCTAGTAAACACAGTACTCTAGTAAACACAGACACTCTAGTAAACACAGTACTCTAGTAAACACAGTACTCTAGTAAACACAGTACTCTAGTAAACACAGTACTCTAGTAAACACAGACACTCTAGTAAACACAGTACTCTAGTAAACACAGACACTCTAGTAAACACAGTACTCTAGTAAACACAGTACTCTAGTAAACACAGACTCTCTAGTAAACACAGTACTCTAGTAAACACAGTATTCTAGTAAACACAGTACTCTAGTAAACACAGTACTCTAGTAAACACAGACACTCTAGTAAACACAGACACTCTAGTAAACACAGTACTCTAGTAAACACAGTACTCTAGTAAACACAGTACTCTAGTAAACACAGACACTCTAGTAAACACAGTACTCTAGTAAACACAGACACTCTAGTAAACACAGTACTCTAGTAAACACAGTCACTCTACTAAACACAGTACTCTAGTAAACACAGTACTCTAGTAAACACAGTACTCTAGTAAACACAGTACTCTAGTAAACACAGTCACTCTAGTAAACACAGTACTCTAGTAAACACAGACACTCTAGTAAACACAGTACTCTAGTAAACACAGACACTCTAGTAAACACAGTACTCTAGTAAACACAGTCACTCTACTAAACACAGTACTCTAGTAAACACAGTACTCTAGTAAACACAGTACTCTAGTAAACACAGTACTCTAGTAAACACAGTACTCTAGTAAACACAGTACTCTAGTAAACACAGTACTCTAGTAAACACAGTACTCTAGTAAACACAGACACTCTAGTAAACACAGACACTCTAGTAAACACAGTACTCTAGTAAACACACTACTCTAGTAAACACAGTACTCTAGTAAACACAGTCACTCTAGTAAACACAGGTACTCCAGTAAACACAGACACTCTAGTAAACACAGTACTCTAGTAAACACAGTACTCTAGTAAACATAGTACTCTAGTAAACAATCACTCTAGTAAACACAGACACTCTAGTAAACACAGTACTCTAGTAAACACAGTACTCTAGTAAACACAGTACTCTAGTAAACACAGTCACTCTAGTAAACACAGGTACTCCAGTAAACACAGACACTCTAGTAAACACAGTACTCTAGTAAACACAGTACTCTAGTAAACACAGTACTCTAGTAAACACAGTACTCTAGTAAACACAGTACTCTAGTAAACACAGTACTCTAGTAAACACAGACACTCTAGTAAACACAGACACTCTAGTAAACACAGACACTCTAGTAAACACAGTACTCTAGTAAACACAGTACTCTAGTAAACACAGACACTCTAGTAAACACAGTACTCTAGTAAACACAGTACTCTAGTAAACACAGTACTCTAGTAAACACAGTACTCTAGTAAACACAGTACTCTAGTAAACACAGACACTCTAGTAAACACAGACACTCTAGTAAACACAGTACTCTAGTAAACACAGTACTCTAGTAAACACAGTACTCTAGTAAACACAGACACTCTAGTAAACACAGTACTCTAATAAACACAGACACTCTAGTAAACACAGTACTCTAGTAAACACAGTCACTCTAGTAAACACAGTACTCTAGTAAACACAGTACTGTAGTAAACACAGTACTCTAGTAAACACAGTACTCTGGTAAACACAGTCACTCTAGTAAACACAGTACTCTAGTAAACACAGTACTCTAGTAAACACAGACACTCTAGTAAACACAGTACTCTAGTAAACACAGTACTCTAGTAAACACAGTACTCTAGTAAACACAGTACTCTAGTAAACACAGACACTCTAGTAAACACAGTACTCTAGTAAACACAGTACTCTAGTAAACACAGTACTCTAGTAAACACAGACACTCTAGTAAACACAGTACTCTAGTAAACACAGTACTCTAGTAAACACAGTACTCTAGTAAACACAGTACTCTAGTAAACACAGACACTCTAGTAAACACAGTACTCTAGTAAACACAGACACTCTAGTAAACACAGTACTCTAGTAAACACAGTACTCTAGTAAACACAGACTCTCTAGTAAACACAGTACTCTAGTAAACACAGTACTCTAGTAAACACAGTATTCTAGTAAACACAGTACTCTAGTAAACACAGTACTCTAGTAAACACAGACACTCTAGTAAACACAGACACTCTAGTAAACACAGTACTCTAGTAAACACAGTACTCTAGTAAACACAGTACTCTAGTAAACACAGACACTCTAGTAAACACAGTACTCTAGTAAACACAGACACTCTAGTAAACACAGTACTCTAGTAAACACAGTCACTCTACTAAACACAGTACTCTAGTAAACACAGTACTCTAGTAAACACAGTACTCTAGTAAACACAGTACTCTAGTAAACACAGTCACTCTAGTAAACACAGTACTCTAGTAAACACAGACACTCTAGTAAACACAGTACTCTAGTAAACACAGACACTCTAGTAAACACAGTACTCTAGTAAACACAGTCACTCTACTAAACACAGTACTCTAGTAAACACAGTACTCTAGTAAACACAGTACTCTAGTAAACACAGTACTCTAGTAAACACAGACACTCTAGTAAACACAGACACTCTAGTAAACACAGTACTCTAGTAAACACAGTACTCTAGTAAACACAGTACTCTAGTAAACACAGTCACTCTAGTAAACACAGGTACTCCAGTAAACACAGACACTCTAGTAAACACAGTACTCTAGTAAACACAGTACTCTAGTAAACACAGTACTCTAGTAAACAGTCACTCTAGTAAACACAGACACTCTAGTAAACACAGTACTCTAGTAAACACAGTACTCTAGTAAACACAGTACTCTAGTAAACACAGTCACTCTAGTAAACACAGGTACTCCAGTAAACACAGACACTCTAGTAAACACAGTACTCTAGTAAACACAGTACTCTAGTAAACACAGTACTCTAGTAAACACAGTACTCTAGTAAACACAGTACTCTAGTAAACACAGACACTCTAGTAAACACAGACACTCTAGTAAACACAGACACTCTAGTAAACACAGTACTCTAGTAAACACAGTACTCTAGTAAACACAGTATTCTAGTAAACACAGTACTCTAGTAAACACAGTACTCTAAACACAGTACTCTAGTAAACACAGTACTCTAGTAAACACAGTCACTCTAGTAAACACAGTACTCTAGTAAACACAGTACTCTAGTAAACACAGTACTCTAGTAAACACAGACACTCTAGTAAACACAGTACTCTAGTAAACACAGTACTCTAGTAAACACAGTCACTCTAGTAAACACAGTACTCTAGTAAACACAGTACTCTAGTAAAGACAGTACTCTAGTAAACACAGTCACTCTAGTAAACACAGGTACTCCAGTAAACACAGACACTCTAGTAAACACAGACACTCTAGTAAACACAGGACTCTAGTAAATACAGGACTATTGAACACAGGTACTCTAATCAACAAAGGTACTCCAGTAAACACAGTACTCTAGTAAACACAGACACTCTAGTAAACACAGTCACTCTAGTAAACACAGGACTCTAGTAAATACAGTACTCTAGTAAATACAGGACTATTAAACACAGGTACTCTAATCAACAAAGGTACTCCAGTAAACACAGTACTCTAGTAAACACAGACACTCTAGTAAACACAGACACTCTAGTAAACACAGGACTCTAGTAAACACAGTACTCTAGTAAATACAGGACTATTAAACACAGGTACTCTAGTAAACACAGGTACTCTAGTAAACACAGGTACTCTAATCAACAAAGGTACTCTTGTCAACACAGGTACTCTAGTAAACACAGGTACTCTAGTCAACATTTATACTCTAGTCAACACAGGTACTCTAGTAAACACAGGTACTCTAGTCAACACAGGTACTCTAGTCAACACAGGTGCTCTAGTAAACACAGGTACTCTAGTCAACACAGGTACTCTAGTCAACACAGGTACTCTAGTAAACACAGGTACTCTAGTCAACACAGGTACTCTAGTCAACACAGGTACTCTAGTAAACACAGGTACTCTAATACATAAATATTTTAAATTTCCACCTTAAGGTAGCAATATTAACTGTTGAGAAGGTGTCATTATCATTCACATTATATAAGATGTTTAACACAAATAACCCGCACATAGATGAGAGGAGCTCACGACGACTTTGTAAAACGGTCCTTCTTGGACCGTTTACAAAGTCACACTAATGGAAATAAGAGGAGGATGAGTATATATAGGGTATAGTGTATCGTTCCAGTCAGGGTATTGTGCCTTTTTTTGTTATTCATAAGATGCATTGTAGATGAGCCTTGATCTGAATCATTGTTAGGTGATGAGAACTCAAATGTTAAGTAACGGAAGACTGGATATCAGATTTGGAGGGAGAGAGTATGGAGTAGGTGAAATTATTCAGATATTTAGGAGTGGACATGTCAGCAGATGGTTCTATGAAGGATGAAGTGAATCATAGAATTGATTAGAGGAAAAAGGTGAGTGGTGCACTGAGGAGTCTGGAGACAAAGAACTTTGTCCATGGAAGCAAAGAGGGGAATGTATGAGAGTGTAGTTATACCAACACTCTTATATGGGTGTGAAACATTGTGAATGTTGTAACAAGGAGAAGGCTGGAGGCAGTGGAGATGTCGTGTTAGAGGGCAATGTGTGTGGTGTGAATATAATGCAGAGAATTCGTAGTTAGGAGATTAGGAGGAGGTGTGGGATTACCATAACTGTTGTCCAGAGGGCTGAGGAGGGGTTGTTGAGGGGGTACAGACATGTAGAGAGGATGAAACAAAATAGAATGACTTCAAAAGTGTATAAATCTGTAATGGAGGGAAGGCGGGGTAGGTGTCGACCTAGGAAAGGTTGGAGGGAGGTTGGAGGACGTTTTGTGTGCGAGAGGCTTGGACTTCCAGCAAGCATGGGTGAGCGTGTTAGAAGCAAATTGAGACAAATTGTTTCCAGGACATGATGTGCTGTTGGAGTGTGAGCAAAGTAACATTTATGAAGGGGTTCAGGGAAACCGGCAGGCCGGACTTGAGTCCTGGAGGTGGGAAGTACAGTGCCTGCACTCTGAAGGACGGGTGTTAATGTTGCAGTTTTATAACTGTAGTGTAAGAACGCCTCTGGTAAGACACTGATGGAGCGAATGATAATGAAAAATTTTCTTTTTCGGGCCACCCTGCCTTGGTGGGAGACGACCTAGTTGCTAATAATCTAAAAAAAAGTAAGTATATCACTGTGCTATAAAGACGTCGATTTGCTGACATCTTTTGTCTTTCTAAAACTGTTTATATGACATTATTTATGATACCTTACATCAACTGAATATAAATCTCTCATTTCTCCATGCTACTTTAAAAGTAACATTATATTTACCATGCTACTTTAAAAGTAACATTATATTTACCATGCTACTTTAAAAGTAACATTATATTTACCATGCTACTTTAAAAGTAACATTATATTTACCATGCTACTTTAAAAGTAACATTATATTTACCATGCTACTTTAAAAGTAACATTATATTTACTATGCTACTTTAAAAGTAACATTATATTTCTCCATGCTACTTTAAAAGTAACATTATATTTACTATGCTACTTTAAAAGTAACATTATATTTACCATGCTACTTTAAAAGTAACATTATATTTCTCCATGCTACTTTAAAAGTAACATTATATTTCTCCATGCTACTTTAAAAGTAACATTATATTTCTCCATGCTACTTTAAAAGTAACATTATATTTCTCCATGCTACTTTAAAAGTAACATTATATTTCTCCATGCTACTTTAAAAGTAACATTATATTTCTCCATGCTACTTTAAAAGTAACATTATATTTCTCCATGCTACTTTAAAAGTAACATTATATTTACCATGCTACTTTAAAGTAACATTATATTCACCATGCTACTTTAAAAGTAACATTATATTCTCCATGCTACTTTAAAAGTAACATTATATTTACCATGCTACTTTAAAAGTAACATTATATTTCTCCATGCTACTTTAAAAGTAACATTATATTTCTCCATGCTACTTTAAAAGTAACATTATATTTCTCCATGCTACTTTAAAAGTAACATTATATTTACCATGCTACTTTAAAAGTAACATTATATTTACCATGCTACTTTTAAAGTAACATTATATTTCTCCATGCTACTTTAAAAGTAACATTATATTTACCATGCTACTTTAAAAGTAACATTATATTTCTCCATGCTACTTTAAAAGTAACATTATATTTCTCCATGCTACTTTAAAAGTAACATTATATTTACCATGCTACTTTAAAAGTAACATTATATTTACCATGCTACTTTAAAAGTAACATTATATTTCTCCATGCTACTTTAAAAGTAACATTATATTTCTCCATGCTACTTTAAAAGTAACATTATATTTCTCCATGCTACTTTAAAAGTAACATTATATTTCTCCATGCTACTTTAAAAGTAACATTATATTTACCATGCTACTTTAAAAGTAACATTATATTTACCATTTCTGTGAGCATGGCTGCCCACTAAATATACCTGGAGTATACCTGGAGAGGGTTTCGGGGGTCAACGCCCCCGCGGCTCGGTCTGAGACCAGGCTATATGGACATTTTCTTCCTATACCACAGGATCACTGGAGAGAAACACTAGACTGGTGTTTGGTATTAGATGTCACGTGCTGGAACCTCAGTGTGGTTTTGACGTCACACCCCTTTCCCAGCCTTCCCTAAATTCTTCCCAGGGTCCTCCCACTGTCCTCTCCCCAGGGTCCTCCCACTGTCCTCTCCCCAGGGTCCTCCCACTGTCCTCTCCCCAGGGTCCTCCCACTGTCCTCTCCCCAGGGTCCTCCCACTGTCCTCTCCCCAGGGTCCTCCCACTGTCCTCTCCCCAGGGTCCTCCCACTGTCCTCTCCCCAGGGTCCTCCCACTGTCCTCTCCCCAGGGTCCTCCCACTGTCCTCTCCCCAGGGTCCTCCCACTGTCCTATCCCCAGGGTCCTCCCACTGTCCTCTCCCCAGGGTCCTCCCACTGTCCTCTCCCCAGGGTCCTCCCACTGTCCTCTCCCCAGGGTCCTCCCACTGTCCTCTCCCCAGGGTCCTCCCACTGTCCTCTCCCCAGGGTCCTCCCACTGTCCTCTCCCCAGGGTCCTCCCACTGTCCTCTCCCCAGGGTCCTCCCACTGTCCTCTCCCCAGGGTCCTCCCACTGTCCTCTCCCCAGGGTCCTCCCACTGTCCTCTCCCCAGGGTCCTCCCACTGTCCTCTCCCCAGGGTCCTCCCACTGTCCTCTCCCCAGGGTCCTCCCACTGTCCTCTCCCCAGCTCTCCCCGCTGTCCTCTCCCCAGCTCTCCCCGCTGTCCTCTCCCCAGCTTTCTTACCAGATTTGCCCACTACCTCAGCGTTCTTTCCTGTCTGTCTGTTACCGATCGACACATAACATAACCCGCGGTTTAACTCTAACAGGATTCGGCTGTTTTTCATAACTTTGTAGCCCGGTCAGAGATCAGGCTTTCCTGGTAACTGGTACAAGAACGATCCAGCTAATGCCTGCACTATACACTGCAACACCTTCACGCTTTATTAACTAACAGCTACGACCATAATTTATAAAAGGGTGGACAGGTAAGCCAGCGGAAGGCCTCGACGTTGGGTCATCATCTGACTAAAACCCGAATCAGGAAATACTAGTCCTATTTCCTGACAAATCTTACATAACCAAACCTTTTTTTGAACTAGTTATAACTATGGCCATAATTTTTAAAGGGGTAGACCGGTAAGCCAGTGGAAGGCCTCGATCTTATGACCAAAAGCTCCAACGGCGGGTTATCACATAAGACAAACCTTACCTAACCTAACCTTAACTCACGAAATCGTAACAACACAATTTCAAACAAATCAGAGTATTGGTGGGGATCGAACCCATGGCAGGGTAATCCTGAAACTCCCAGACCAGTGCGCGAAACACTAGGACAGCTGACCCAGAGGTTAACACACTGACTCCCGCGTTTTAATATTTCCCTGTCATGGGGTCGAACCCCACCCGATGCTCCAAGAAGTCAAACGTGTCACCAAGAACTCCATTGGAAATATAAACACATATGCAGTATAATGTGATCCTTTATTGACAACGTTTCACCCACACAGTGAAAAAGCCCACTGTGTGGGTGAAACGTTGTCAATAAAGGATCACATTATACTGCATATGTGTTTATATTTCCATTGTGTCGGTATTTTATACCATTTATTTCCAAGAACTCCGTTGTTATCGCTTCCGCCAACACCATCTCGCACTTAGCTCAGAAACTGAGTGTCTGTGGTTTGATCCCTGATACAGGTGGATACATTAGATATGTTTCCTTGTTAGGTAAGACACATATGCAACAGTTAGGTATCTTTATTATGAAACGTTTCGCCTACACAGTAGGCTTCTTCAGTCAAGTACAGAAAAGTTGATAGAAGTAGAAGATACTTGAAGACGATGTAATCAGTCCATCACCCTTAAAGTTTTGAGGTGGTCAGTCCCTCAGTCTGGAGAAGAGCATTGTTCCATAGTATGAAACAATATGGAGATGAAGTGACAGGATGGAGCTTTTTATAGCGCCAAGAGGTGAGACGTAGGTCACTAGGAGAGGTAAGAACTCAGATGTTGAGAGGTCAGGTCCCTCTCAAATCCAGCCGCTCTCACTAGTGGAAGTTGTCGAAGTTGATTGCAGGTCTGTACCAAGATACCCTTACATCTACTATTTAGGTTCACCCAGCAGGGAGCAGGTACCTGGATATTAGTCCACTGTTGTCAATCGCATCCTAGGCAAACAAGAATGAAGGACCCTAATAGAAATCAGACAGTCCTTGATAACGTACTGACCTTATTAGGCTATCCTTGGTGGCTAACCCACTGGGATGAAATTCAAACAAATCTTATCTTTTCTTATCTTATCTTAATCTAAGACCTTGTGTTTATGGGTTTATTGGGTCGTTCCTGGTAACGGGGAGTAATGATAACGCTTCGGAGGCTTCTTACTTTATTTGTGATATCTGGGTACACAGGCAATGTGTTTGTGCCCATGGCCCCAGGGGGCCATGCCAGCAAAAGAGAGAGGAGTAGGCCTTGTTGACTCTAGGATACCTGGACGCCGAGTGAGAGGCAGGTTGATGCGGGTTGAAATCGGCATACCCACTGAGAGGCCTACAGGTGATAGCACGAGCATGGTACGAAATATGAACATAGCTGGCAGACAGCATAGGCTGTCTATGCAGACAGTACAGGCTATCTACATTTGCTCAACCATGCACCACCATGGTCGACCTGGACCATGACTGGTGGAAACACATAAGAACATAAGAAAAACTTGATCTCTCTCTCACAGTAACAGGGCACTGAACACAAAATAAAAACATATATATATATATATATATATATATATATATATATATATATATATATATATATATATATATATATATATATATATATATATATATTTTTTTTTTTTTTTATCACACTGGCCGATTCCCACCAAGGCAGGGTGGCCCGAAAAAGAAAAACTTTCACCATCATTCACTCCATCACTGTCTTGCCAGAAGGGTGCTTTACACTACAGTTTTTAAACTGCAACATTCACACCCCTCCTTCAGAGTGCAGGCACTGTACTTCCCATCTCCAGGACTCAAGTCCGGCCTGCCGGTTTCCCTGAATCCCTTCATAAATGTTACTTTGCTCACACTCCAACAGCACGTCAAGTATTAAAAACCATTTGTCTCCATTCACTCCTATCAAACACGCTCACGCATGCCTGCTGGAAGTCCAAGCCCCTCGCACACAAAACCTCCTTTACCCCCTCCCTCCAACCCTTCCTAGGCCGACCCCTACCCCGCCTTCCTTCCACTACAGACTGATACACTCTTGAAGTCATTCTGTTTCGCTCCATTCTCTCTACATGTCCGAACCACATCAACAACCCTTCCTCAGCCCTCTGGACAACAGTTTTGGTAATCCCGCACCTCCTCCTAACTTCCAAACTACGAATTCTCTGCATTATATTCACACCACACATTGCCCTCAGACATGACATCTCCACTGCCTCCAGCCTTCTCCTCGCTGCAACATTCATCACCCACGCTTCACACCCATATAAGAGCGTTGGTAAAACTATACTCTCATACATTCCCCTCTTTGCCTCCAAGGACAAAGTTCTCTGTCTCCACAGACTCCTAAGTGCACCACTCACTCTTTTTCCCTCATCAATTCTATGATTCACCTCATCTTTCATAGACCCATCCGCTGACACGTCCACTCCCAAATATCTGAATACGTTCACCTCCTCCATACTCTCTCCCTCCAATCTGATATTCAATCTTTCATCACCTAATCTTTTTGTTATCCTCATAACCTTACTCTTTCCTGTATTCACCTTTAATTTTCTTCTTTTGCACACCCTACCAAATTCATCCACCAATCTCTGCAGCTTCTCTTCAGAATCTCCCAAGAGCACAGTGTCATCAGCAAAGAGCAGCTGTGACAACTCCCACTTTGTGTGTGATTCTTTATCTTTTAACTCCACGCCTCTTGCCAAGACCCTCGCATTTACTTCTCTTACAACCCCATCTATAAATATATTAAACAACCACGGTGACATCACACATCCTTGTCTAAGGCCTACTTTTACTGGGAAAAAATTTCCCTCTTTCCTACATACTCTAACTTGAGCCTCACTATCCTCGTAAAAACTCTTCACTGCTTTCAGTAACCTACCTCCTACACCATACACTTGCAACATCTGCCACATTGCCCCCCTATCCACCCTGTCATACGCCTTTTCCAAATCCATAAATGCCACAAAGACCTCTTTAGCCTTATCTAAATACTGTTCACTTATATGTTTCACTGTAAACACCTGGTCCACACACCCCCTACCTTTCCTAAAGCCTCCTTGTTCATCTGCTATCCTATTCTCCGTCTTACTCTTAATTCTTTCAATTATAACTCTACCATACACTTTACCAGGTACACTCAACAGACTTATCCCCCTATAATTTTTGCACTCTCTTTTATCCCCTTTGCCTTTATACAAAGGAACTATGCATGCTCTCTGCCAATCCCTAGGTACCTTACCCTCTTCCATACATTTATTAAATAATTGCACCAACCACTCCAAAACTATATCCCCACCTGCTTTTAACATTTCTATCTTTATCCCATCAATCCCGGCTGCCTTACCCCCTTTCATTTTACCTACTGCCTCACGAACTTCCCCCACACTCACAACTGGCTCTTCCTCACTCCTACAAGATGTTATTCCTCCTTGCCCTATACACGAAATCACAGCTTCCCTATCTTCATCAACATTTAACAATTCCTCAAAATATTCCCTCCATCTTCCCAATACCTCCAACTCTCCATTTAATAACTCTCCTCTCCTATTTTTAACTGACAAATCCATTTGTTCTCTAGGCTTTCTTAACTTGCTAATCTCACTCCAAAACTTTTTCTTATTTTCAACAAAATTTGTTGATAACATCTCACCCACTCTCTCATTTGCTCTCTTTTTACATTGCTTCACCACTCTCTTAACCTCTCTCTTTTTCTCCATATACTCTTCCCTCCTTGCATCACTTCTACTTTGTAAAAACTTCTCATATGCTAACTTTTTCTCCCTTACTACTCTCTTTACATCATTATTCCACCAATCGCTCCTCTTCCCTCCTGCACCCACTTTCCTGTAACCACAAACTTCTGCTGAACACTCTAACACTACATTTTTAATCCTACCCCATACCTCTTCGACCCCATTGCCTATGCTCTCATTAGCCCATCTATCCTCCAATAGCTGTTTATATCTTACCCTAACTGCCTCCTCTTTTAGTTTATAAACCTTCACCTCTCTCTTCCCTGATGCTTCTATTCTCCTTGTATCCCATCTACCTTTTACTCTCAGTGTAGCTACAACTAGAAAGTGATCTGATATATCTGTGGCCCCTCTATAAACATGTACATCCTGAAGTCTACTCAACAGTCTTTTATCTACCAATACATAATCCAACAAACTACTGTCATTTCGCCCTACATCATATCTTGTATACTTATTTATCCTCTTTTTCTTAAAATATGTATTACCTATAACTAAACCCCTTTCTATACAAAGTTCAATCAAAGGGCTCCCATTATCATTTACACCTGGCACCCCAAACTTACCTACCACACCCTCTCTAAAAGTTTCTCCTACTTTAGCATTCAGGTCCCCTACCACAATTACTCTCTCACTTGGTTCAAAGGCTCCTATACATTCACTTAACATCTCCCAAAATCTCTCTCTCTCCTCTGCATTCCTCTCTTCTCCAGGTGCATACACGCTTATTATGACCCACTTCTCGCATCCAACCTTTACTTTAATCCACATAATTCTTGAATTTACACATTCATATTCTCTTTTCTCCTTCCATAACTGATCATTTAACATTACTGCTACCCCTTCCTTTGCTCTAACTCTCTCAGATACTCCAGATTTAATCCCATTTATTTCCCCCCACTGAAACTCTCCTACCCCCTTCAGCTTTGTTTCGCTTAGAGCCAGGACATCCAACTTCTTTTCATTCATAACATCAGCAATCATCTGTTTCTTGTCATCCGCACTACATCCACGCACATTTAAGCATCCCAGTTTTATAAAGTTTTTCTTCTTCTCTTTTTTAGTAAATGTATACAGGAGAAGGGGTTACTAGCCCATTGCTCCCGGCATTTTAGTCGCCTCATACGACACGCATGGCTTACGAAGGAAAGATTCTTTTCCACTTCCCCATGGACAATAGAAGAAATAAAAAAGAACAAGAGCTATTTAGAAAAAGGAGAAAAACCTAGATGTATGTATATATATATATATATATGCATGTGCGTGTCTGTGAAGTGTGACCAAAGTGTAAGTAGGAGTAGCAAGATATCCCTGTTATCTAGCGTGTTTATGAGACAGAAAAAGAAACCAGCAATATATGTATATATATATATATATATATATATATATATATATATATATATATATATATATATATATATATATATATATATATATATCGTGCCGAATAGGCAGAACTTGCGATCTTGGTTTAAATAGCAGCGTTCATCTTGCCATATAGGACAAGTGAAAATTTGTGTATGCAATAATTTCGCCAAAATCATTCTGAATCTAACGAAGAAAATATATTGCACTGTGTTTGTTTAGTATTAAATTACTGTAAACAAATCTAAAATATATTTAGTTGGGTTAGGCTAAAATAAATTGTTCTTGTTATAATAAGGTTAGGTAAGTTTTCTAAGATTCTTTTGGTGCAAAATTAAATATTTTCATATTAACATTAATGAAAAAAATGTATCTTTCAACGTATAAGAGAAAATTTCAGAAAGGACTTAATTTTAAATGAGTTCTTGCTAATTGACCAGTTTTACATATTCGGCACGACACACACACACACACATATATATATATATATATATATATATATATATATATGTATATATATATATATATATATATATATATATATATATATATATATATATATATATATATATATATATATATATATATATAAAATTCCTACAGGGAGGGAAGGAAAAAAAAGGTGGGGTGTGCTAAACATCGTGGTCATAGGCAGTGAGGGTCGAGGGGCATCACTGCACGCCTTCCTGCATCTGGACAGATACTGCAACACAGGAGACATCACTGTTGCTGAGCTGTGACGTAACAGGGTACGGTCTCCTCTGGAACGGTGAAGCAGTCATCGTAGGAGTCGCTGCAGGGTTCCCTCAACCTGGGGCACAACCTGCTGGTGCCCTCGAGTGAGGCATCGTCAGTACTCGGCAACTGGGCAGGAATTCTACTGGTAAGCCACTCAGGAGGACATTTCTCGACTGTTACTGTCACTGGGGCTGTCACTGCCGGTGAGTGTGAAGTGAGTCATGGCAGAGACGACTCAGCAAAACATCTGGAAGTCGTAACATCATACACCGGACTGCACTGAGCGGTCTAGCAGTCAAAGTGACATCATCTTTGTGCAGGCTGCTCACTGAAGCTGTGACATGGGGCTGACACAACACTTGCCGACAGGGTCTAACTGGAGCTTGACGAGTGTCAATCTCTCTACAGTTGGCGTTATAGCAAAAGTTAGTGTAAGTGTCCCCAGACTGGTTGTCTACATATAACTGCTCTGAAGGTCAGGAGGCGAAGTGAAACAAATCTCGACAAGAATCGTAGGGGGTATGATTCTGCAGGGCATCACGAGCAGCGAACATAAAAAGCTTTCTGTACAAGGGGCTCAGATGCTCGTAACTGAAGCTGGGGTCCAGGCGCAGACCTGTGGTCCACACACAACTGGGCTCAAGACCACACAAGACACATGGGAAAACTGCGCACACCCACACTGCACATGCGGTACAACATGACTTACTAGCAAATGACCCTTTTCTGCGCAAAAATCGATGATACACGAACATGTGAGAACACTGAGAGGAATTAATTCACACATGACATATATCTTCTCTCAAACATCTCAACAATACTGAAATAATTACTAGAACACTCGATGTGACATCATGTGATGTCACGTGGTGGGTGACATCAGTGGAGTGATGTGACAGCAGGCAACAGCATGTGGCTTGGGACATTGGCTTGGTAACCCGCATGGCTTGTAGATCCTCATGGCTCGTGGATCCACATGGCTTGTAGATCCACATGGCTTAGTGATCCACATGGCTTGGTGATCCATGTGGCTTCGTGATCCATGTGACTTCGTGATCCACAGAGCTTCGAGTGGCCTCGAGCACTCAGATACACAGCTCTGGCAACGAATTCACAGAGAATGCACAGAAAACACAGCAGAGAGAGTGAGTACATAGTGGTGGGGTGGGGTGGGAGGCGGGCGAGGTGTGAGTGAGGCGAGGAATGGCCGCTTCCTCCTCTCCCACCCACAAACACATGGAGAAACACTCACACTGGACGCAGAAATCACTACAAAACTCACCTCTGACTTGCTGAAATAGCCGTGCTGAGCTGAAAACAACAGCAGAACATAATGCTAATGCTTGATAAACAGTGTGGGGCGCTGTGAAGTGCCAGGTGACGCCACTTATATATCTCGAAGAAATTCGGCAAATTTCGGCCTGGATCATGCTTGTACCTGTGTCTGGATGCCGAGAAACTTGCAGACACAGCACCAGGATAACTCGTTGAGAGACGGATGCTTCTTGTGTAGAGTGATGAAGTGAAGACAGCTTCATTCCTCTTCCTTCCCTCCTTGAGCAACTCAACCGTTGGGACCACCGCTGTCACCAACGTTTACTTGTTTATTGGGTCGTTCCTGGTAACGGGGAGTAATGATAAGGCTTCGGAGGCTTCTTACTTTATTTACGATATCTGAGTACACAGGCAATGTGTTTTTGCCCATGGCTCCAAGGAGCCATGCCAGCGTGGGAGATAGGACTAGACCTTGTTGACTCTAGGATGTCTGGACGCCGAGTGAGAGAGAGGCAGGGTGATGCGGGTTGAAATCGGCATACCCACTGAAAGGCCTACAGGTGACAGCACGAGCATGGTACACAATATGAACTCAGCTGGTAGACAGCATAGACTGTCTATGCAGACAGTACAGGCTGTCTACATTTGTTGTATCCATCTCATTCCACTATATATATAAAATCGGTGTTTCTTATTCTCTGTAATGGATTGATCAGTCCCTTTGTAGATACAGTGCCTCGTGGCCTGGTGGCAAAATCTCTCGCTTCACATGGCGAGGGTCCGGGTTCGATTCCCTATGAAGGAGTGGAAACATCGGATGTATTTCCTTAAACCGGTTGTCTATGTTCACCCATCAGTAAAGAGGGTACCTGGGTGTTAGTGGGCTGGTGTGGGTCGCATCCTGGGACAAAACTGACCTAATTTGCTGGAAATGCTCAGCACTAGCGGCTTTCCATATAGTAGTATGTCACTGATGTCAGCCATGATCTGTATACCTTGTACATGTACTGGTAGTAAATAAAGATATAATTATTATTATTATTATTATTATTATTATTATTATTATTATTATTATTATTATTATTTTGAAGACGTCTCGACGTTTTTCACTCTCATTCTTTACACTGTTAATCATAATTTATATGCTAATTTCCACTAAGAAGCATTGAAGAAATGGAACTTCTTAAATTATTTCATGGCTCTCTGCCAGTTTAAAAACCCGCTGCCTCCTTCGCTTAAGTGTTATTATGAAGAATGTGCCAGAGCACTTTTAAACTTCTAAGAAGCATTTCAAAAGTCATGGGACTTGGACCGTGTGAGGAACTCTACGAATGTTCATAATGACAGTCTTGAGAACCATTGAACACAAGAAAAGGAACAGACAGCAGATATCGCTCAACTCGGTTCACACAGTCGAGCGGAAGGATTGACGATGTCAACAGGCTTTTCTTCAAGGCTCTATCTGTCGATTATGTCCTGAGATAGAGTTACACAGAGCGACACTACTTGCGACACTGTAGTCACCATACCCTTATTTACAGGCTTTTTGTAACCTATTCAGCACATTCGTTTAAACCACGGTACGGGCGGGGATGGAACTCGCGGTGAGTCGTTAAACTCCAGACTGAGGCGTTAGCCACTGGGCCAGTGGCTAACGCGTCGGTCTGGAGTTTTGTGACTCACCGCGAGTTTAATCCCAGCCCGTACTGTCCTTGTTTACTTACAATCGTGCCTTTACAATTTCTTAAGACACGTTTGTTTGTTACCAATGCTTGAGAGAATGTAGTCGAAATAATAATAATAATAATAATAATAATAATAATAATAATCATAACTTTGTTTGCACTCTCGTTTACTAATGCTGCCTGTGACGTTTTAGACGTAACACACTAATTTATAATTATTTCTTGTAATGTTATAGTAGGTGCATATTTAAAATTATTAATACCTGAAGAACCGATTTCTTTTCCTTTTGACTAGACCAATTATTTCCTGCATAAACGACAAACCCATGAGGGCCATACTGTGCCTAGGGAAAGCCTTCAGGTGTGATTGATAATAATAATAATAATAATAATAATAATAATAATAATAATAATAATATCATTATTTACTACCAGTACATGTACAAGGTACACCAGTACATGTACAAGGTATACCAGTACATGTACAAGGTATACCAGTACATGTACAAGGTATACAGATCATAGCTGACATCAGTGACATACTACTATATAGAAAGTTGCTTGTTATGCTGAGCATTTCCCGCAAATTAGGTCAGTTTTGTCCCAGGATGTGACCCACACCAGTCCACTAACACCCAGGATGCGACCCACACCAGTCCACTAACACCCAGGATGCGACCCACACCAGTCCACTAACACCCAGGATGTGACCCACACCAGTCCACTAACACCCAGGATGTGACCCATACCAGTCCACTAACACCCAGGATGTGACCCACACCAGTCCACTAACACCCAGGATGTGACCCACACCAGTCCACTAACACCCAGGATGTGACCCACACCAGTCCACTAACACGCAGGATGCGACCCACACCAGTCCACTAACACCCAGGATGCGACCCACACCAGTCCACTAACACCCAGGATGCGACCCACACCAGTACACTAACACCCAGGATGCGACCCACACCAGTCTACTAACACCCAGGATGCGACCCAAACCAGTCCACTAACACCCAGGATGCGACCCACACCAGTCCACTAACACCCAGGATGCGACCCACACCAGTCCACTAACACCCAGGATGCGACCCACACCAGTCCACTAACACCCAGGATGCGACCCACACCAGTACACTAACACCCAGGATGCGACCCACACCAGTACACTAACACCCAGGATGCGACCCACACCAGTCCACTAACACCCAGGATGCGACCCACACCAGTCCACTAACACCCAGGATGCGACCCACACCAGTCCACTAACACCCAGGATGCGACCCACACCAGTCCACTAACACCCAGGATGCGACCCACACCAGTCCACTAACACCCAGGATGCGACCCACACCAGTACACTAACACCCAGGATGCGACCTACACCAGTCCACTAACACCCAGGATGTGACCCACACCAGTCCACTAACACCCAGGATGCGACCCACACCAGTACACTAACACCCAGGATGCGACCTACACCAGTACACTAACTCCCAGGATGCGACCTACACCAGTCCACTAACACCCAGGATGTGACCCACACCAGTCCACTAACACCCAGGATGCGACCCACACCAGTACACTAACACCCAGGATGAGACCTACACCAGTCCACTAACACCCAGGATGTGACCCACACCAGTCCACTAACACCCAGGATGCGACCCACACCAGTACACTAACACCCAGGATGCGACCTACACCAGTACACTAACACCCAGGATGCGACCTACACCAGTCCACTAACACCCAGGATGTGACCCACACCAGTACACTAACACCCAGGATGCGACCTACACCAGTCCACTAACACCCAGGATGCGACCCACACCAGTCCACTAACACCCAGGATGCGACCCACACCAGTCCACTAACACCCAGGATGCGACCCACACCAGTCCACTAACACCCAGGATGCGACCTACACCAGTCCACTAACACCCAGGATGCGACCCACACCGGTCCACTAACACCCAGGTACCCATTTCACTGATGGGTGAATATAGACAACCGGTGTAAAGAAACATGTCCAATATTTCTACCCTCTCTGGGAGTCGAACCCAGACACTTGGAGTGTGAAGAGGGAGCTTTAGCCACCAGACCACCGGGCACTTGGAAGAGAAGGCACAGCTCCACTTGTATTAATAGAGAGTCAAAGATGATACAAAAGCTCCTAGTGAGCGAAACGTTTAGAAGTTAAATACAGTGCAACGCTTGTTTAATGTCCATTATCCTTATTACAGTCATCGGTTTTTACCTACTTGTTTAACTTAAATCTAACTTAAATTGTTACTATCATCTAAAGGCGAATAGAATAAATCATTAAATTTTTTGATAAAAGATGAACAATGGCTTCAAAGTTATGTAATAAACTTAGAACTTAATTATTTAGCAGAGCTCAAAATGTGACCTTAAGAAGAATTTGTCTGTGAAATATTTACTAATGAACTTTCTAAGTTCGTCTAAAGTTCTTTGAACTTATTACTTGATAAATTAAACACATATGCAGTACTTGAGTATCTTTAATGAAGGAACGTTTAGCCACATAATGGCTTCATCAGTCCATACAAAGGAGTATGGTGAAGAACGGTTGGATTTTGTGGTAATCAGTCCCTCAGCCTTGAGTCGAGGTAATCAGTCCATCAGTCTTCAAAAGAATACCAAGACTGATGGACTGATTACATCGATTCAAGGCTGAGGGACTAATTACCTCAAACTCCTGTTCTTCACCATTCTCCTTGGTATGAACTGATGAAGCCACTGTGTGGCTTTTCCTCATTAAAGATATCCAAGTGTCGGTTCCCTGAACCATTCATCTACACACTAATTACTCGTTGGTTGAAGATATTATCCATTTCTATTTAAGAGATTAATCAACCTTACTCAACTAGTCTCCAGAAGGCGCACATCATTGATGTCCACGTCCACCGCTCAGATACAGGTTTTTCTTTTTCCGTTTACCGAAAACCTATGCACAGTGGCATGTACATTCACTACTTTTCCTATCATGCTTTCC
Organism: Cherax quadricarinatus; assembly: GCF_038502225.1. Taxonomy (NCBI): domain Eukaryota; kingdom Metazoa; phylum Arthropoda; class Malacostraca; order Decapoda; family Parastacidae; genus Cherax; species Cherax quadricarinatus. The sequence goes on along the minus strand of NC_091384.1, from coordinate 12,171,585 downwards.
CTGTCAAGAAAAGTGTTCTTAACTCCCTATTTCTCCGTGCCCTCCGCATCTGTGATCCTCAGTTCCTTCCAGCAGAAATTTCCACTCTTCATAATTCGTTTTCCCGTCTTGGCTACCCTTCCCATTTCATTGACTCTGCTTTCTCACGAGCTAAACGTAATTTCTTCTCTCCCAAACTCTCTACTCCTGGGAACTCTTCTATCCTCTGCCTTCCCTATATTTCCGGTCTTTCTAATCTCAACAATTCTCTCCGTCCCTTAGACATCAAACTTACTTTCCGCCAGACTAACATTCTTCGCACTAATCTCGTTCATACCTCTCCTCCCTCTACAGATGTTCCTGGTGTCTACTCTATTTCTTGCTCCTCCTGTCCTCTTCAATACTTCGGAGAAACTGGTCGATCTCTTTCTGACAGACTTAGGGAGCACAAAAATAGTGTTAGGCTTGCCGACACTAACAATGCTCTTTTCTGTCACGTCAGAGATCATAGCCATCCTATTGACTGGTCTTCTGCTAAAACTGTCTTCCCTACTTCCAACTCGAACAGTCGCCATCTAGTTGAATCCTCTCTAATACACAACTTTCCTTGTATGAATCTTAGTCCTGGCTTCGTCTCTGTAGATGCCTTCCTCTCCCACTACATTGTAAAATGCTCCAAACTTCAGAACACCCGTGACTTAACCTGACTCCTCATTTTTTCTTTTTCTGTTTCTTCTTCTCCCTCTTCCCCTTTCCTCTTTCCTTTTTCCCCTATGGGTTGTCTTTCTTCTGTCTCGTGTTTCTGTTCCTTCTTTATTTATTTCACCACTTCCCCTTTCACCCACCTCTGTGCGCTTGCTCTCCCTCTGTGGGCACCTAGCTGCCTTGCAGTGCTCGACTTTGCATTTGACTGGCTCCTCCTCCTTATTCCCCACTACTACCACTACCACTACTACCTCTACTACTACTACTACCTCTACTATTACTACTACTACTACTACTACTACTACTACCACTACTACTACTACTACCACCACCACCACCACCACCTCTTTCTGCCTATATACAGGCGTCCTGCTCCACTTCTGGTTAGTGTGACTTTGTAAATGGTCCAAGTCGGACCGAAACGTCGTCGTAAGCTTCTCTCTTTTATGTATTGTGCCATTTTGTTATTTAAAATATTGGGAGGTTTTACCCTTGGAGAAGTTTAAGTAGAAGAAATTTTACTGGGAGGAGTTTAAGTAGAAGAAATTTTACTGGGAGAAGTTTAAGTAGACGAAGTTTTACTGGAAGTTTAAGTAGAAGTTTTACTGGGAGAAGTTTAAGTAGATGAAATGTTACTGGGAGAAGTTTAAGTAGATGAAGTTTTACTGGGAGAAGTTTAAGTAGATGAAGTTTTACTGGGAGAAGTTTAAGTAGATGAAGTTTTACTGGGAGAAGTTTAAGTAGATGAAGTTTTACTGGGAGAAGTTTAAGTAGATGAAGTTTTACTGTTAGAAGTTTAAGTAGATGAAGTTTTACTGGGAGAAGTTTAAGTAGATGAAGGTTTTGTGGGAGAAGATTAAGAAGAAGTTTTACTGGGAGAAGTTTAAGTAGATGAAGGTTTAGTGGGAGAAGATTAAGAAGAAGTTTTACTGGGAGAAGTTTAGGTAGATGAAGTTTTACTGGGAGAAGTTTAAGTAGATGAAGTTTTACTGGGAGAAGTTTAAGTAGGAGAAGTTTTACTGGGAGAAGTTTAAGTAGATGAAGTTTTACTGGGAGAAGTTTAAGTAGGAGAAGTTTTACTGGGAGAAGTTTAAGTAGATGAAGTTTTACTGGGAGAAGTTTAAGTAGATGAAGTTTTACTGGGACAAGTTTAAGTAGATGAAGTTTTATTGGGACAAGTTTAACTAGAAGTTTTACTTGGAGAAGTTTTAGAAGTTTTAGTGGGAGAAGTTTAAGTAGATGAAGTTTTACTGGGAGAAGTTTAACTAGAAGTTTTACTTGGAGAAGTTTTAGAAGTTTTACTTGGAGAAGTTTTAGAAGTTTTAGTGGGAGAAGTTTAAGTAGATGAAGTTTTACTGGGAGAAGTTTAAGTAGATGAAGTTTTACTGGGAGAAGTTTAAGTAGATGAAGTTTTACTGGGACAAGTTTAAGTAGATGAAGTTTTATTGGGACAAGTTTAACTAGAAGTTTTACTTGGAGAAGTTTTAGAAGTTTTAGTGGGAGAAGTTTAAGTAGATGAAGTTTTACTGGGAGAAGTTTAACTAGAAGTTTTACTTGGAGAAGTTTTAGAAGTTTTAGTGGGAGAAGTTTAAGTAGATGAAGTTTTACTGGGAGAAGTTTAGGTAGATGAAGTTTTACTGGGAGAAGTTTAAGTAGATGAAGTTTTACTGGGAGAAGTTTAAGTAGTTGAAGTTTTACTGGGAAAAGTTTAACTAGAAGTTTTACTTGGAGAAGTTTTAGAAGAAGTTTTACTGGGAGAAGTTTAAGTAGATGACGTTTTGCTTGGAGAAGATGAAGAAGAACCCACACCTGGTCAAGCACGTCAAGAAATTAGAGAAAGTACAAAGGTTTGCAACAAGGCTAGTCCCAGAGCTCAAGGGAATGTCGTACGAGGAAAGGTTAAGGGAAATCGGACTGACTACACTGGAGGACAGGAGGTTCAGGGGAGACATGATTGAACATCAAAATGGTATAAAATACCGACAGGTTGTTAGGTAAGACACATATGCAACAGTTAGGTATCTTTATTTCGAAACGTTTCGCCTACACAGTAGGCTTCTTCAGTCGAGTACAGAAAAGTTGATAGAAGCAGAAGAGACTTGAAGACGATGTAATCAGTCCATCACCCTTAAAGTTTTGAGGCGGGAGACATGATAACGACATACAAAATACTGCGTGGAATAGATAAGGTGGATAGAGACAGGATGTTCCAGAGAGGGGACACAGAAACAAGAGGTCACAATTGGAAGCTGAAGACTCAGATGAGTCACAGGGATGTTAGGAAGTATTTCTTCAGCAATAGAGTAGTCATGAAGTGGAATAGCCTAGCAAGTGATGTAGTGGAGGCAGGAACCATACATAGCTTTAAGACGAAGTATGACATAGCTCAGGAAGTAGAGAGAGAGAGGGCCTAGGAGCAATTAGTGAAGAAGGGGGCCAGGAGCTGAGTCTCGACCCCTGCAACCACATTCAGGTGAGTACAAACACACACACACACACACACACACACACACACACACACACAAACAAACAATCAAACAAATAAACAGACAAACACACACACGTGATATGACACAGCAACACGGTGCCACAACTGAAAGTTGGAAACTCAGATGAGTCACAGGAATGTTAGGAAGTATTTCTTCATCCATAGACTTGTCAGGAAGTGGAACAATCTGGAGAGTGATTGGTAGAAGCAGGATTCATACATAGCTTCACAAAGAGGTATGACAAAGCTCATAGAGCAGGGAGAGAGTTTACCTAGTAGCGACTAGTAAAGAGGTGGGTACAGGACTATGTCTCGACTTCTGCAACCACAACTAGGTGAGTACATGCGCAACCAAGTATACGTACACATACACTCACATGCAGATACATAATCTCACATAAACGCACTCCAATGTTCCTTCTCATGTACACTCACTTTCTCGTGCAAGCCAAAAAAAAAAAAAAAAGAAAGAGTGGAGGTAGGGATTGAAGGAGGTGGCTCGCAATATTTAGAAACGATAATGGATGACCTGAAGACCCAACTGAAGAAAAAATTGGAGAAACTGTGGCATAATATAACAAAGTTATGACTGTTTAGAACAGGTAAATCAAGCTAATATGGGAGAAGAAAGGACCTTAAAACTGGAAGAGGAAATGAAATGACTGAAGGAGACCACGAATAAAATGAGAGGAAGATGACAGAGGTAGAAACAATGAACAAAGGAAAGGGAACAATGGGATCTGGAGAGACGATCTCTGAACAAAGAGAGGCTAAAGAGAGACAGAAAACGAAGTGGTGAAAACAAAGAAAGAGCTGACTCACGAAATCGTAATGACGAGATTACAGACAAACTATACCACGGGCGGGGATAGAACCCGCGGTCAGAGGGTCATAAAACTCCAGACCGACGCGTTAGCCAAGAAATCTGGGGAAATAACTAGTGAAGTCAGTCATGATGCATAGTCTCGTGGAGGCTAAAGGAGACCCAGGAAGTAAGATGGAAGACGAAGAACGTGAGACTACATCCAGCATGAGCACATAGATAATTTTCAGAGAATTGGGAGGTTTTCCTGTGGCAAACATGTACAAGGTATACCAGTACATGTACAAGGTATACCAGTACATGTACAAGGTATACCAGTACATGTACAAGGTATACCAGTACATGTACAAGGTATACCAGTACATGTGCAAGGTATACCAGTACATGTACAAGGTATACAGATCATAGCTGACATCAGTGACATACTACTATATAGAAAGTTGCTTGTTATGCTGAGCATTTCCCGTAAATTAGGTCAGTTTTGTCCCAGGCTGTGACCCACACCAGTCCACTAACACCCAGGATGTGACCCACACAAGTCCACTAACACCCAGGATGTGACCCACACCAGTCCACTAACACCCAGGATGTGACCCACACCAGTCCACTAACACCAAGGATGTGACCCACACCAGTCTACTAACACCCAGGATGTGACCCACACCAGTCTACTAACACCCAGGATGTGACCCACACCAGTCTACTAACACCCAGGATGTGACCCACGCCAGTCCACTAACACCCAGGATGTGACCCACACCAGTCCACTAACACCCAGGATGTGACCCACACCAGTCCACTAACACCCAGGATACGACCCACACCAGTCCACTAACACCCAGGATGCGACCCACACCAGTCCACTAACACCCAGGATGCGACCCACATCAGTCCACTAACACCCAGGATGTGACCCACACCAGTCCACTAACACCCAGGATGTGACCCACACCAGTCCACTAACACCCAGGATGCGACCCACACCAGTCCACTAACACCCAGGATGTGACCCACACTAGTCCACTAACTCCCAGGATACGACCCACACCAGTCCACTAACACCCTGGATACGACCCACACCAGTCCACTAACACCCAGGATGCGACCCACACCAGTCCACTAACACCCAGGATGCGACCCACATCAGTCCACTAACACCCAGGATGTGACCCACACCAGTCCACTAACACCCAGGATGTGACCCACACCAGTCCACTAACACCCAGGATGTGACCCACACCAGTTCACTAACACCCAGGATGTGACCCACACCAGTCCACTAACACCCAAGATGTGACCCATACCAGTCCACTAACACCCAGGATGCGACCCACACCAGTCCACTAACACCCAGGATGCGACCCACATCAGTCCACTAACACCCAGGATGTGACCCACACCAGTCCACTAACACCCAGGATGTGACCCACACCAGTTCACTAACACCCAGGATGTGACCCACACCAGTCCACTAACACCCAAGATGTGACCAACACCAGTCCACTAACACCCAGGATGCGACCCACACCAGTCCACTAACACCCAGGATGTGACCCACACCAGTCCACTAACACCCAGGATGCAACCCACACCAGTCCACTAACACCCAGGATGCAACCCACACCAGTCCACTAACACCCAGGATGCGACCCACACCAGTCCACTAACACCCAGGATGCGACCCACATCAGTCCACTAACACCCAGGATGTGACCCACACCAGTCCACTAACACCCAGGATGTGACCCACACCAGTTCACTAACACCCAGGATGTGACCCACACCAGTCCACTAACACCCAGGATGCGACCCACACCAGTCCACTAACACCCAGGATGTGACCCACACCAGTCCACTAACACCCAGGATGCAACCCACACCAGTCCACTAACACCCAGGATGCAACCCACACCAGTCCACTAACACCCAGGATGCGACCCACACCAGTCCACTAACACCCAGGATGCGACCCACATCAGTCCACTAACACCCAGGATGTGACCCACACCAGTCCACTAACACCCAGGATGCAACCCACACCAGTCCACTAACACCCAGGATGCGACCCACACCAGTCCACTAACACCCAGGATGCAATCCACACCAGTCCACTAACACCCAGGTACCCATTTTACACTGATGGATGAACAGGGACATGGACAGCAGGTGTCTTATGGAAACACGTCCCTGATGCTTTCCAGCGGTACCGGAGGAGATTCGAACCCCGTACCTCAGTGTGTGAGCTGAGTGCGCTAGCGATCGAGCTACGGGACTCCTATTATTTAATTGCGTTAGAAACAAACCGCATTCTGCACTAATCCTTTCACATGTATTGATGTACAAGGGACCAGGGTTATGCAGTACGGGGATACCTTTTAAGGAATACACAGCAACTAAATATAGAAAGTTATCTTCCTCAGCCCTAGACCTGACATATATGCTAATTATTTAGAGGGGCAGAACAGTCAAATTAATTGTAAATCTATCACTTTCCAATTCTTGATTGTCCCTGATAGATTTTTCTCCTTTCCAGCAGGGTTCTGCTGATCTATGGACAATAGACAAAGGAATGGGAAGTTATTGTACAGAGATACACAGCTGTGCGTGTATATACACTGGGCTATACACACTGACAGATATACAACTCTCGAATATTCATCACGAGATAAACAGTTTTTATTAATTATATCTCAGTGTATATACACTCTTGTTGTAAATTTATTGAGATATATACGCTTGTTAGTGAACATACAATGAGAGATATACACACTTCAGTGTATATACACGTCTTGTTGTAAATTTAGTGAGATATATACACTTGTTAGTGAATATACAATGAGAGATATACACACTTCAGTGTATATACACGTCTTGTTGTAAATTTAGTGAGATATATATACTTGTTAGTGAACATACAATGAGAGATATACACACTTCAGTGTATATACACGTCTTGTTGTAAATTTAGTGAGATATATATACTTGTTAGTGAACATACAATGAGAGATATACACACTTCAGTGTATATACACGTCTTGTTGTAAATTTAGTGAGATATATATACTTGTTAGTGAACATACAATAAGAGATATACACACTTCAGTGTATATACACGTCTTGTTGTAAATTTAGTGAGATATATATACTTGTTAGTGAACATACAATAAGAGATATACACACTTCAGTGTATATACACGTCTTGTTGTAAATTTAGTGAGATATATATATATTGAGATATATACACTTGTTAGTGAACATACAATAAGAGATATACACACTTCAGTGTATATACAGCGAGTGATATACACCTTTTTTAATAAATTCAAAGAAATACAGAAACATTTTTGTTCATATAAGCTAAGAAAAATACATCTTTTCGAGAATGTATACTGGGAAATATACACATTTTGGCTTATTTATACGGAAGGATGTGTATGTTCTAGTGTATATCCACTGACAGTTGTGTATTTCTCTAACCAAAATCTCTGTCAGTGCATTGTATTGAATTTATCTGAAAGCGGCTGTTCCCAAAATATTTAAAAACATTAATTTTCTGAAATAGTAATAATAGTTAATTATTATAAAAACTAAAGTAATAATAATAATAATAATAATAATAATAATAATAATAATAATAGAAGAGCATAAACAACAACAATAACAATATTATTATTATCATTATTATTATTATTATTGTTATTGTTATTATTATTGTTATTATTATTATGATTATTTATATAATAATAATTATTATTATTATTCTGTTTTTTATATAATTATTATTATTATTATTATTGACATTATTATTATTATTGTTATTATTATTATGATTATTTATATAATAATAATAATTATTATTATGTTTTTATATAATTATTATTATTATTATTATTATTATTATTATTGTCATTATTATTATTATTATTGTTATTATTATTATGATTATTTATATAATAATAATTATTATTATTTTTCTGTTTTTTATATAATTATTATTATTATTATTATTGTCATTATTATTATTATTATTATTATTATTATTATTATTATGATTATTTATATAATAATAATAATTATTATTATTCTGTTTTTTATATAATTATTATTATTATTATTATTGCCATTATTATTATTAATGCGAGACCTGGGAGGTAATAAAGACCGCCATGAGACACGAAGGGGAGCTCTAATTCCTCAGATCAAGAGCCTTCACCAACATCAAAACGTGTCCTTTGAAGAGAGCTAATTATAGCAGAGGTGCGAGTGAGGTTTCACCTGTGTGAGGTGATAAGAGCGGGTGGTAGGTGCCGGAGTTCCTACTGAGAGTGCTAATTACCTGATAAAATCTGACGTACATGCAGCGATAGGTGTCAGTGCTGATACCTGTGTACCTGTGGAGTGTATATATACCGAGAGGTGCATATCTCAAGCTATATATACACTCTTTGAGGTATCTCCAGTGGTATATATACCAAGATGTATCTGTATATACGCTGAGGCATGTCTCTCATTTTCAATGCATAATTTGTATATCTGCAAGTGTAAATCCTCTGAAAGATGTGTCTCACAGGGTGTATACATCAAGAGGTGTATATCTATACCAAGGTGTATGAGACATACAGCAAAACATGTGTATCTCTTAGTAGATATGCTAAAAGATATGCTAACAGCAGGGCCTATTGTAGGCAAGTAAGAGAATGTATTGTAGTTATTTGGTACCTTGGGATACCTGCACCAGCAAGGTAGTTTTGTAGTTATTTGGCAAATTGGGATACCTGCACCAGCAAGGTAGTTTTGTAGTTATTTGGTACCTTGGGATACCTACACCAGCAATGTAGTTTTGTAGTTGTTTGGTACCTTGGGATACCTACACCAGCAAGGTAGTTTTGTAGTTATTTGGTACCTTGGGATACCTACACCAGCAAGGTAGTTTTGTAGTTATTTGGTACCTTGGGATACCTACACCAGCAAGGTAGTTTTGTAGTTGTTTGGTACCTTGGGATACCTACACCAGCAAGGTAATTTTGTAGTTATTTGGTACCTTGGGATACCTACACCAGCAAGGTAGTTTTGTAGTTATTTGGTACCTTGGGATACCTACACCAGGAATGTAGTTTTGTAGTTGTTTGGTACCTTGGGATACCTACACCAGCAAGGTAGTTTTGTAGTTGTTTGGTACCTTGGGATACCTACACCAGCAAGGTAGTTTTGTAGTTGTTTGGTACCTTGGGATACCTACACCAGGAATGTAGTTTTGTAGTTATTTGGTACCTTGGGATACCTACACCAGCAAGGTAGTTTTGTAGTTATTTGGTACCTTGGGATACCTACACCAGCAAGGTAGTTTTGTAGTTATTTGGTACCTTGGGATACCTACACAAGCAAGGTAGTTTTGTAGATATTTGGTACCTTGGGATACCTACACCAGCAATGTAGTTTTGTAGATATTTGGTACCTTGGGATACCTACACCAGCAATGTAGTTTTGTAGATATTTGGTACCTTGGGATACCTACACCAGCAAGGTAGTTTTGTAGTTATTTGGTACCTTGGGATACCTACACCAGCAAGGTAGTTTTGTACTTATTTGGTACCTTGGGATACCTACACCAGCAATGTAGTTTTGTAGTTATTTGGTACCTTGGGATACCTACACAAGAAAGGTAGTTTTGTAGATATTTGGTACCTTGGGATACCTACACCAGCAAGGTAGTTTTGTAGTTGTTTGGTACCTTGGGATACCTACACCAGCAAGGTAGTTTTGTAGTTATTTGGTACCTTGGGATACCTACACAAGCAAGGTAGTTTTGTAGATATTTGGTACCTTGGGATACCTACACCAGCAATGTAGTTTTGTAGATATTTGGTACCTTGGGATACCTACACCAGCAAGGTAGTTTTGTAGTTATTTGGTACCTTGGGATACCTACACAAGCAAGGTAGTTTTGTAGTTGTTTGGTACCTTGGGATACCTACACCAGCAAGGTAGTTTTGTAGTTATTTGGTACCTTGGGATACCTACACAAGCAAGGTAGTTTTGTAGATATTTGGTACCTTGGGATACCTACACCAGCAATGTAGTTTTGTAGATATTTGGTACCTTGGGATACCTACACCAGCAAGGTAGTTTTGTAGTTATTTGGTACCTTGGGATACCTACACAAGCAAGGTAGTTTTGTAAATATTTGGTACCTTGGGATACCTACACCAGCAAGGTAGTTTTGTAGTTATTTGGTACCTTGGGATACCTACACGAGCAAGGTAGTTTTGTAGTTATTTGGTACCTTGGGATACCTACACCAGCAATGTAGTTTTGTAGATATTTGGTACCTTGGGATACCTACACCAGCAAGGTAGTTTTGTAGTTATTTGGTACCTTGGGATACCTACACAAGCAAGGTAGTTTTGTAAATATTTTGTACCTTGGGATACCTACACCAGCAAGGTAGTTTTGTAGTTATTTGGTACCTTGGGATACCTACACCAGCAAGGTAGTTTTGGCTTGGGTATTAACTTGTAAAATCATGCAGATATATAGAGTAGGATTCTCTTTTGCCTATTCCAAATGTTTATTAAAATAAGGTAAGAGAGTTTATCTATGTTTCTACTGGTAATAAGACAGTATTTACCAACACTGGCCATAATAAGTGATTTAATGCTGAGCATAATACATGTATCTGGACCAGTTTTTTAATAGTGTTGGGATGTTAGTGTTCTGGTCACGGACACACTCTTCACTGCTCACGGACACACTCTTCACTGCTCACGGACACACTCTTCACTGCTCAGGGACACACTCTTCACTGCTCAGGGACACACTCTTCACTGCTCACGGACACACTCTTCACTGCTCAGGGACACACTCTTCACTGCTCACGGACACACTCTTCACTGCTCACGGACACACTCTTCACTGCTCAGGGACACACTCTTCACTGCTCACGGACACACTCTTCACAGCTCACGGATACACTCTTCACAGCTCACGGACATACTCTTCACTGCTCAGGGACACACTCTTCACTGCTCACGGACACACTCTTCACTGCTCACGGACATACTCTTCACAGCTCACGGACACACTCTTCACAGCTCACGGACACACTCTTCACTGCTCAGGGACACACTCTTCACTGCTCACGGACACACTCTTCACTGCTCACGGACACACTCTTCACTGCTCAGGGACACACTCTTCACTGCTCAGGGACACACTCTTCACTGCTCACGGACACACTCTTCACTGCTCACGGACACACTCTTCACTGCTTACGGACACACTCTTCACTGCTCACGGACACACTCTTCACAGCTCTCGGACCCACTCTTCACAGCTCACGGACACACTCTTCACTGCTCACGGACACACTCTTCACTGCTCACGGACACACTCTTCACTGCTCACGGACACACTCTTCACAGCTCACGGACACACTCTTCAGAGCTCACGGACACACTCTTCACTGCTCACGGACACACTCTTCACTGCTCACGGACACACTCTTCACTGCTCACGGACACACTCTTCACTGCTCACGGACACACCCTTCACTGCTCACGGACCCACTCTTCACTGCTCACGGACCCACTCTTCACTGCTCACGCACCCCCACTTCGCTGCTCACGGACCCCCACTTCACTGCTCACGGACACACTCTTCACAGCTCACGGACACACTCTTCACAGCTCACGGACACACTCTTCACTGCTCACGGACACACTCTTCACTGCTCACGGACACACTCTTCACTGCTCACGGACCCACTCTTCACTGTTCACGGACCCACCCTTCACTGCTCACGGACACACCCTTCACTGCTCACGGACCCACTCTTCACTGCTCACGGACACACCCTTCACTGCTCACGGACCCACTCTTCACTGCTCACGGACCCACTCTTCACTGCTCACGCACCCCCACTTCGCTGCTCACGGACCCCCACTTCGCTGCTCACGGACCCCCACTTCACTGCTCACGGACACACTCTTCACTGCTCACAGACACACTCTTCACTGCTCACGGACCCACTCTTCACTGCTCACGGACCCACACTTCACTGCTCACGGACCCACTCTTCACTGCTGACGGACCCACACTTCACTGCTCACGGACCCACTCTTCACTGCTCACGGACCCACCCTTCACTGCTCACGGACCCACACTTCACTGCTCACGGACACACTCTTCACTGCTCACGGACACACTCTTCACTGCTCACGGAACCACTCTTCACTGCTCACGGACCCACTCTTCACTGCTCACGGACCCACTCTTCACTGCTCACGCACCCCCACTTCGCTGCTCACGGACCCCCACTTCGCTGCTCACGGACCCCCACTTCACTGCTCACGGACACACTCTTCACTGCTCACAGACACACTCTTCACTGCTCACGGACCCACTCTTCACTGCTCACGGACCCACACTTCACTGCTCACGGACCCACTCTTCACTGCTGACGGACCCACACTTCACTGCTCACGGACCCACTCTTCACTGCTCACGGACCCACACTTCACTGCTCACGGACCCACACTTCACTGCTCACGGACACACTCTTCACTGCTCACGGACACACTCTTCACTGCTCACGGACCCACTCTTCACTGCTCACGGACCCACTCTTCACTGCTCACGGACCCACTCTTCACTGCTCACGGACACACTCTTCACTGCTCACGGACACACTCTTCACTGCTCACGGACGCACTCTTCACTGCTCACGGACCCACTCTTCACTGCTCACGGACCCACACTTCACTGCTCACGGACACACTCTTCACTGCTCACGGACCCCCACTTCGCTGCTCACGGACCCCCACTTCGCTGCTCACGGACGCACTCTTCACTGCTCACGGACCCACTCTTCACTGCTCACGGACCCACTCTTCACTGCTGACGGACCCACACTTCATGCTCACGGACCCACTCTTCACTGTTCACGGATCCACCCTTCACTGCTCACGGACACACCCTTCACTGCTCACGGACACACCCTTCACTGCTCACGGACACACCCTTCACTGCTCACGGACCCACTCTTCATTGCTCACGGACCCACTCTTCACTGCTCACGGACCCCCACTTCGCTGCTCACGGACCCCCACTTCGCTGCTCACGGACCCCCACTTCACTGATCACGGACACACTCTTCACCGCTCACGGACACACTCTTCACTGCTCACGGACCCACTCTTCACTGCTCACGGACCCACACTTCACTGCTCACGGACCCACTCTTCACTGCTGACGGACCCACACTTCACTGCTCACGGACCCACTCTTCACTGCTCACGGACCCACCCTTCACTGCTCACGGACCCACACTTCACTGCTCACGGACACACTCTTCACTGCTCACGGACTCACTCTTCACTGCTCACGGACCCACACTTCACTGCTCACGGACACACTCTTCACTGCTCACGGACCCCCACTTCGCTGCTCACGGACCCCCACTTCGCTGCTCACGGACGCACTCTTCACTGCTCACGGACCCACTCTTCACTGCTCATGGACCCACTCTTCACTGCTCACGAACGCACTCTTCACTGCTCACGGACCCACACTTCACTGCTCACGGACACACTCTTCACTGCTCACGGACCCACTCTTCACTGCTCACGGACCCACACTTCACTGCTCTCGGACCCACTCTTCACTGCTCACGGACCCACTCTTCACTGCTCACGGACCCACTCTTCACTGCTCACGGAAACACTCTTCACTGCTCACGGACCCACTCTTCACTGCTCACAGACCCACTCTTCACTGCTCACGGACCCACACTTCACTGCTCACGGACCCACTCTTCACTGCTCACGGACCCACTCTTCACTGCTCACGGACCCACCGTTCACTGCTCACGGGCCCACACTTCACTGCTCACGGACCCACACTTCACTGCTCACGGACCCACTCTTCACTGCTCACGGACCCACTCTTCACTGCTCACGGACCCACTCTTCACTGCTCACGGACACACTCTTCACTGCTCACGGACCCACTCTTCACTGCTCACGGACGCACTCTTCACTGCTCACGGACCCACTCTTCACTGCTCACGGACCCACACTTCACTGCTCACGGACACACTCTTCACTGCTCACGGACACACTCTTCACTGCTCACGGACCCACTCTTCACTGCTCACGGACCCACACTTCACTGCTCTCGGACCCACTCTTCACTGCTCACGAACCCACTCTTCACTGCTCACGGACCCACTCTTCACTGCTCACGGAAACACTCTTCACTGCTCACGGACCCACTCTTCACTGCTCACAGACCCACTCTTCACTGCTCACGGACCCACACTTCACTGCTCACGGACCCACTCTTCACTGCTCACGGACCCACTCTTCACTGCTCTCGGACCCACACTTCACTGTTCTCGGACCCACTCTTCACTGCTCACGGACCCACTCTTCACTGCTCACGGACCCACACTTCACTGCTCACGGACACACTCTTCACTGCTCACGGACACACTCTTCACTGCTCACGGACCCACTCTTCACTGCTCACGGACCCACACTTCACTGCTCTCGGACCCACTCTTCACTGCTGACGGACCCACTCTTCACTGCTCACGGACCCACTCTTCACTGCTCACGGAAACACTCTTCACTGCTCACGGACCCACTCTTCACTGCTCACAGACCCACTCTTCACTGCTCACGGACCCACACTTCACTGCTCACGGACCCACTCTTCACTGCTCACGGACCCACTCTTCACTGCTCACGGACCCACCGTTCACTGCTCACGGGCCCACACTTCACTGCTCACGGACCCACACTTCACTGCTCACGGACCCACTCTTCACTGCTCACGGACCCACTCTTCACTGCTCACGGACCCACTCTTCACTGCTCACGGACACACTCTTCACTGCTCACGGACACACTCTTCACTGCTCACGGACCCACTCTTCACTGCTCACGGACCCACTCTTCACTGCTCACGGACACACTCCTCACTGCTCACGGACACACTCTTCACTGCTCACGGACACACTCTTCACAGCTCTCGGACCCACTCTTCACAGCTCACGGACACACTCTTCACTGCTCACGGACACACTCTTCACTGCTCACGGACACACTCTTCACTGCTCACGGACACACTCTTCACAGCTCACGGACACACTCTTCAGAGCTCAAGGACACACTCTTCACTGCTCACGGACACACTCTTCACTGCTCACGGACACACTCTTCACTGCTCACGGACACACTCTTCACTGCTCACGGACACACCCTTCACTGCTCACGGACCCACTCTTCACTGCTCACGGACCCACTCTTCACTGCTCACGCACCCCCACTTCGCTGCTCACGGACCCCCACTTCGCTGCTCACGGACCCCCACTTCACTGCTCACGGACACACTCTTCACAGCTCACGGACACACTCTTCACAGCTCACGGACACACTCTTCACTGCTCACGGACACACTCTTCACTGCTCACGGACACACTCTTCACTGCTCACGGACCCACTCTTCACTGTTCACGGACCCACCCTTCACTGCTCACGGACACACCCTTCACTGCTCACGGACCCACTCTTCACTGCTCACGGACACACCCTTCACTGCTCACGGACCCACTCTTCACTGCTCACGCACCCCCACTTCGCTGCTCACGGACCCCCACTTCGCTGCTCACGGACCCCCACTTCACTGCTCACGGACACACTCTTCACTGCTCACAGACACACTCTTCACTGCTCACGGACCCACTCTTCACTGCTCACGGACCCACACTTCACTGCTCACGGACCCACTCTTCACTGCTGACGGACCCACACTTCACTGCTCACGGACCCACTCTTCACTGCTCACGGACCCACCCTTCACTGCTCACGGACCCACACTTCACTGCTCACGGACACACTCTTCACTGCTCACGGACACACTCTTCACTGCTCACGGAACCACTCTTCACTGCTCACGGACCCACTCTTCACTGCTCACGGACCCACTCTTCACTGCTCACGCACCCCCACTTCGCTGCTCACGGACCCCCACTTCGCTGCTCACGGACCCCCACTTCACTGCTCACGGACACACTCTTCACTGCTCACAGACACACTCTTCACTGCTCACGGACCCACTCTTCACTGCTCACGGACCCACACTTCACTGCTCACGGACCCACTCTTCACTGCTGACGGACCCACACTTCACTGCTCACGGACCCACTCTTCACTGCTCACGGACCCACCCTTCACTGCTCACGGACCCACACTTCACTGCTCACGGACACACTCTTCACTGCTCACGGACACACTCTTCACTGCTCACGGAACCACTCTTCACTGCTCACGGACCCACTCTTCACTGCTCACGGACCCACTCTTCACTGCTCACGGACACACTCTTCACTGCTCACGGACACACTCTTCACTGCTCACGGACACACTCTTCACTGCTCACGGACACACTCTTCACTGCTCACGGACGCACTCTTCACTGCTCACGGACCCACTCTTCATTGCTCACGGACCCACTCTTCACTGCTCACGGACCCCCACTTCGCTGCTCACGGACCCCCACTTCGCTGCTCACGGACCCCCACTTCACTGATCACGGACACACTCTTCACTGCTCACGGACCCACTCTTCACTGCTCACGGACCCACTCTTCACTGCTCACGGACCCACTCTTCACTGCTGACGGACCCACACTTCATGCTCACGGACACACCCTTCACTGCTCACGGACCCACCCTTCACTGCTCACGGACCCACACTTCACTGCTCACGGACACACTCTTCACTGCTCACGGACCCACTCTTCACTGCTCACGGACCCACACTTCACTGCTCACGGACACACTCTTCACTGCTCACGGACCCCCACTTCGCTGCTCACGGACGCACTCTTCACTGCTCACGGACCCACTCTTCACTGCTCATGGACCCACTCTTCACTGCTCACGAACGCACTCTTCACTGCTCACGGACCCACACTTCACTGCTCACGGACACACTCTTCACTGCTCACGGACCCACTCTTCACTGCTCACGGACCCACACTTCACTGCTCTCGGACCCACTCTTCACTGCTCACGGACCCACTCTTCACTGCTCACGGACCCACTCTTCACTGCTCACGGAAACACTCTTCACTGCTCACGGACCCACTCTTCACTGCTCACTGACCCACTCTTCACTGCTCACGGACCCACACTTCACTGCTCACGGACCCACTCTTCACTGCTCACGGACCCACTCTTCACTGCTCAAGGACCCACCGTTCACTGCTCACGGGCCCACACTTCACTGCTCACGGACCCACACTTCACTGCTCACGGACCCACTCTTCACTGCTCACGGACCCACTCTTCACTGCTCACGGACCCACTCTTCACTGCTCACGGACACACTCTTCACTGCTCACGGACCCACTCTTCACTGCTCACGGACGCACTCTTCACTGCTCACGGACCCACTCTTCACTGCTCACGGACCCATACTTCACTGCTCACGGACCCACTCTTCACTGCTCACGGACCCACTCTTCACTGCTCACGGACCCACACTTCACTGCTCTCGGACACACTCTTCACTGCTCACGGACACACTCTTCACTGCTCACGGACCCACTCTTCACTGCTCACGGACCCACACTTCACTGCTCACGGACGCACTCTTCACTGCTCACGAACCCACTCTTCACTGCTCACGGACCCACTCTTCACTGCTCACGGAAACACTCTTCACTGCTCACGGACCCACTCTTCACTGCTCACAGACCCACTCTTCACTGCTCACGGACCCATACTTCACTGCTCACGGACCCACTCTTCACTGCTCACGGACCCACTCTTCACTGCTCTCGGACCCACACTTCACTGGTCACGGACCCACTCTTCACTGCTCACGGACCCACTCTTCACTGCTCACGGACCCACACTTCACTGCTCACGGACACACTCTTCACTGCTCACGGACACACTCTTCACTGCTCACGGACCCACTCTTCACTGCTCACGGACCCACACTTCACTGCTCTCGGACCCACTCTTCACTGCTCACGGACCCACTCTTCACTGCTCACGGACCCACTCTTCACTGCTCACGGAAACACTCTTCACTGCTCACGGACCCACTCTTCACTGCTCACAGACCCACTCTTCACTGCTCACGGACCCACACTTCACTGCTCACGGACCCACTCTTCACTGCTCACGGACCCACTCTTCACTGCTCACGGACCCACCGTTCACTGCTCACGGGCCCACACTTCACTGCTCACGGACCCACACTTCACTGCTCACGGACCCACTCTTCACTGCTCACGGACCCACTCTTCACTGCTCACGGACCCACTCTTCACTGCTCACGGACACACTCTTCACTGCTCACGGACCCACTCTTCACTGCTCACGGACGCACTCTTCACTGCTAACGGACCCACTCTTCACTGCTCACGGACCCACACTTCACTGCTCACGGACCCACTCTTCACTGCTCACGGACACACTCTTCACTGCTCACGGACCCACTCTTCACTGCTCACGGACCCACTCTTCACTGCTCACGGACCCACACTTCACTGCTCACGGACACACTCTTCACTGCTCACGGACCCCCACTTCGCTGCTCACGGACCCCCACTTCGCTGCTCACGGACCCACACTTCACTGCTGACGGACCCACTCTTCACTGCTCTCGGACCCACACTTCACAGCTCACGGACCCACACTTCACTGCTCACGGACACACTCTTCACTGCTCACGGACGCACTCTTCACTGCTCACGGACCCACTCTTCACTGCTCACGGACCCACACTTCACTGCTCACGGACACACTCTTCACTGCTCACGGACCCACTCTTCACTGCTCACGGACACACTCTTCACTGCTCACGGACCCACTCTTCACTGCTCACGGACCCACACTTCACAGCTCACGGACCCACTCTTCACAGCTCACGGACCCACACTTCACAGCTCACGGACCCACACTTCACAGCTCACGGACCCACTCTTCACTGCTCACGGACCCACTCTTCACAGCTCACGGACCCACACTTCACAGCTCACGGACCCACACTTCACAGCTCACGGACCCACTCTTCACAGCTCACGGACCCACACTTCGCAGCTCACGGACCCACTCTTCACTGTTATTTACTGCCTCTGCGCCATGATCGGCTCGACAATAATCTTGTCTTACATTAGTGTGACATCTCGTATGATGTCAGTACCCCGTCAATACTCAGATAATAGCAATCGTCTGGGGCAGTGGTTCTTTATCTTGTTGAAGGTACTGAACCCGCAGGTTCTGTCTGTGCATTCACAGATAGAAAACGCACACACACACACACACACACACACACACACACACAAACCTACGGATAGCGTTCCGATACCTCAGTAAGGAATCGTTCAAGACTCTGTATACCATTTACGTCGGGCCCATACTGGAGTATGCAGCACCAGTTTGGAACCCACACCTGGTGAAGCACGTCAAGAAATTAGAGAAAGTGCAAAGGTTTGCAACAAGACTAGTCCCAGAGCTACGGGGATTGGCCCAGGAAGAAAGGTTGAGGGAAATCGGCCTGACGACACTGGAGGACAGGAGGGCCAGAGGAGACATGATAACGACATATAAAATACTGCGTGGAATAGACAAGGTGGACAAAGACGGGATGTTGCAAAGATGGGACACAGAAACAAGGGGTCACAATTTTAAGTTGAAGACTCAGATGAATCAAAGAGATGTTAGAAAGTATTTCTTCAGTCACAGAGTTGTCAGGCCGTAGAATAGTCTAGCAAGTGATGTAGTGGAGGCGGGTACCATACATAGTTTTAAGAAGAGGTATGATAAAGTTCAGGGAGCAGAGAGAGGACGTAGTAGCGTTCAGAGAAGAGGCGGGGCCAGGAGCTGAGACTCGACCCCTGCAACCACAATTAGGTGAGTACAGTTAGGTGAGTACACACACCTGTGACCTCTGCGGCACCCCTGAGACTGACTCACCGAACCCCTGGGGTTCGTTCGAACCCAGGTAAAGAACCACTGGGTCTCTAGTCCAGGAATATTCTGGCCTGAGCCTTGTTATATTTTAACATTGTTAATGATTCAGGAATCACATTTGCATGTGTTAAATCATTGTTTGGTAAAATAATTAGTAATTTGAATTCAGATTCTCAGAATTCAAATTATAAGATCCGCCCCAGCGTAAGTTGAACTCATGTCATAGCATCAACAGTATGAAAGGAAGTAGCAAGGAAAAGATTCCGGTACACCCTGGCAAAACTATCTTTGGCTGACTACAGGTGACCCCGTTGGCTGGCTGGCAAAGCTCTGGTTTCACACACGGAGGGACCGGGTTTGATTCCCGGCGGGGTAGACATATTTTGACATGTTTCCTTGCACCTGTTGTCCTGTTCACCTTTTAATTAGTAGGTACCTGGGTGTTAGTCGATTGGTGTGGGTGGCATCCTGTGGGACAAGATTGAGGACCACAATGGAAATAAGACAGACAGTCCTTGATGACGCACTGACTTGGGTGATTCTGGGTGGCTAACCCTCCGGGGTTAAAAATCCGAAAGAAATTTTATCTTGACTGGTATTGAGCAGAAAGACACTAACAGTATGAATCTAGGATAGTTAAGCTCTAGATCCCGGACAGTTAAACATTACCATTTGGACATTTGGATACTAGATTCCTAAGAGGTTGACTTTAAATCCCGTACGAGCTGTCATTAACGTCATAACGTTTAAAGTTGACTTGGTGGCTAAAGCTCTCGCTTCACACGGCGAGGGTCTGGGTTCGATTCCCAGCGAGGGTAGAAACATTGGGGGTGTTACTTTACACCTGTTGTCTATGTTCACCCATTAATAAAATGGGTACCTGGGTGTTAGTGGACTGGTGTGGGTCGCATCCTGGGTGTTAGTGGACTGGTGTGGGTCGCATCCTGGGTGTTAGTGGACTTGTGTGGGTCGCATCCTGGGTGTTAGTGGACTGGTGTGGGTCGCATCCTGGGTGTTAGTGGACTGGTGTGGGTCGCATCCTGGGTGTTAGTGGACTGGTGTGGGTCACATCCTGGGTGTTAGTGGACTGGTGTGGGTCACATCCTGGATGTTAGTGGACTGATGTGGGTCACATCCTGGGTGTTAGTGGACTGGTGTGGGTCACATCCTGGGTGTTAGTGGACTGGTGTGGGTCACATCCTGGGTGTTAGTGGACTGATGTGGGTCACATCCTGGGTGTTAGTGGACTGATGTGGGTCACATCCTGGGTGTTAGTGGACTGGTGTGGGTCACATCCTGGGTGTTAGTGGACTGATGTGGGTCACATCCTGGGTGTTAGTGGACTGGTGTGGGTCACATCCTGGGTGTTAGTGGACTGGTGTGGGTCACATCCTGGGTGTTAGTGGACTGGTGTGGGTCACATCCTGGGTGTTAGTGGACTGATG